>NW_006399904.1:4885779-4887630 GCF_000299155.1 Elephantulus edwardii | reverse complement strand
TGTTGGTGCATATATCTGAATGATAGTGGTATTCACTGGGCTTCCTTGTAAGCTTATGGATAGAATCCAATCGTATGGATAATTAAAATGTGAATACCACATTTTAATAGATGAGTTAATATATTTCTATGGGTTATACCCCCCCAGTATTGTTTTAATTGTAGCATAAAAAACAATGCATTGGTATATATTCCTGGTATTTTTCCCACCATTTCTATTTCATTTATTATTAATTGTGGTTGTTGTATATCGTTAAGTTGAAACCTACTCATACTTGAGGTTTTAATGTATTTTTAGAGGCAATAAATTACTTGGGAAGATTAGCCATCTTTTTTCTGTGGAGCACATGGTAGATTCAAATTGTATGTCTTTGAGTTTGTTGTGGGAATTTATAAGTTGTATTCCTTTAACTTTTATTAAGTATAATTTTAATAGCTTTACTGTTTATTCCTAAGTTTTAATACACCTTTTATCTTAAAGGTTTTGTGTTTACATGATTCTTCTTTTTCTCGTTTTTATCAAAAGAGCTTTTTGAAAGGAATAGTTAGCAGCTCCATAATCAAAGTATACTTTTAAGATTTTAATCTTTATCCAAGCTCAATATTATTTGCATCACATGTACTATAGTGATTTTATTTTTATTAAAAATTCTATACATCACAATAATTCATTTTAAGTATTTTAGTGACTAACTTTTTTATTATTTACAAATAAATGGCTTGATTTTTAGATTTTTTAATTTAGTTTTTCTTGACTGAATTCTAGCTCTAAGACAGTAGAGTAAAAAAATATATGGTGAAGTTTTCCGAGTTTTGTAATTTATGAATGTTATTTTTTGTTGTAGTCTTTGTGTACTGTTGAGTTGGAAACAATCCATAGCTGAACCTCCAGTGGACTTTAAGAAGCAGTTAATCACATGGAGGAAATGAGCAGCTGGTGGGTTTAAACTGCGTGCCTTCAGTATTATAAAACAGCTTCTAGCCAGTAGGCCACTTGCTGCTGTGATGTGCTACTGAGTCACTTGCAATTCAAAGCGACTCTAAAGCCTGCCATATCTGACACATCTACCCCACTGCCCCAGTTACTATATCAATCCATCTCATCCAAGGTTTTCCTCTCCTGCACTATTCCTCCATTCTTCCAAACAGTCCTTCCTCAAGGACTGATCCTTTCTGGCCATGTACCCAAAATATGTGAGATGGAGCTTAAAAATTCTAGACCTCCCTAAGTTATATATAGTTGCTCTCTACCACCAGTTGTTGCTTTTATTTCACAACATATATAAATCTGTCCATTTTTCAAGAGAATTGCCAGTATCTTTTTGCACATGGCCATCTTCATTTTGCTAATCTCACTATACCCAGACTTGGTACTTTCATACCTATCCATCACATTGTTGCCAATGTGACTTTTTAAAATACAAATAAGATTATTTTGTATTTTAAAGCAAATGTTGAATTAGTCAGTTATTCTTATTTTAATGAAAAAAAAGAAAACCATTGAAACATTTTACTTATTCATGATTTTATTTTTTTGTCTTGGGCTTTTCTGACTTTGTAACTAAAACAGACGTTTAATGAAAGAAGGAGCTAAGTCCTTGTTTCTGCTGTTGTTGTTGTTTTTATGTGCCATCGAGTCTTTTTCGACTCATAGCGACCCTATGCACAACAGCCCTAAACCGCCTCTGACACACCCACCTTGATTACCACAGTCACCTAATCAATCCATCTCATAGAGGGTCTTCCCCTCGTCCACTATCCCTCCACCCTCCCAAGCATGATGTCTCTCTCCAAGGACCCGTCCCTCCTGGCAACATGTCCAAAGTATGTCAGACGAAGCCCCAGAATCCTT
>NW_006399904.1:4881841-4884906 GCF_000299155.1 Elephantulus edwardii | reverse complement strand
AAACCCAGCCTAGACTTCTGGCAGTTCTCTGCTGATGTGCTGAAGATTATCCAAAAACGATTAGAACAGCACTTGTTTCTGCAGTATTCTTAAAATAGCATGCAAAAGGAAAATGCTGAATGCTTTGTGAATAGATAAATGACTGAACAATAGGTTGAGAATATTGTTAAAACTCTTTCCATATACATTGGTAATATTTTTTTCTTTTTGTGTTCTTCAGAGCATAACTGCCTCGTGAAAGTTCTGTTGTATGTGCTGTGGTTGGCATTATATTAATGTCTGCTATGATCAGTATAATATTTGTTTTCTTCTAGCCAGAGAACTAACTGGGGCAAAATATATACTTCCTATCTTACCCCAAATTACACATTACTCATACTTTCATGCACACTATTTATTATACATAGCTTTGACAAAACTTTAGTACTTTAAGCAATTGTTTGGTGGAGGAAGACTGGTGCCACAGCAGTGGGACCAATTACTCTTTTGCTAAAATTTACAGGTGAAACACACTGCTTTGGTAACTTTTTAATTTGACATTTGTTCTACAATAAATGTTTTATCCTATATCTAAATTTACAGTTACTTCTAGCAGTCTGATGCACATGATTTTAAGAATACATGGTTGTTTTGCTTTGGGTTTGTTGTTTTTTTTTTTTTTTAACTCTAGTGCTGGTTATGATGTTACTTAGCTCAGGAATTTAGAGAATATATATGTCTTATAAACTAATTTTAGTTTTATGGTAATAGTGCATAGTCAATTCTAAATTGACTTAATGATTGCTTAATTTATTAAAACATGAAGTTAGATTATCAGATTATGTTGGCACTAATGTTTCTTCTAACACTAAAGTTCTCAGAGTCTAAGTAATGAGTCCCAAAGTAAGCACATGTACTCCTTGTAGATGTGTATGGTGTTTCATTATTATTTGAATTTATATTTACAATATATTACAGGATAGCAGTCATTTTGAAACTTTCAAAGGTACTTAAGAGACTATAAGTTTGATTTTCTTGACTTCTGCAAAATAAAAATCGTGTCAGAAACAATTCAAGGTATTAAATTATAATCCTAGCACAGAAAAAAGGTTACTAGTATAACTTTAGTTTTTTATCAAAACTGAGAAAAAATACTTAGAAACATTTCTGTTGATTTAAATAATTAAGTGAAGTTATGGTATCTTCAAGAATTTACAATATTTGACTTATTTATAGAAACAAATAGATATTTACCTTCAATCACTTCCATCCTGTGGTGATCTTTCACACAACAGAATAAAGGAATACCCAGTTTTATACAACTCTCATAGTCATTGTTATGTTTGATTTCACAACTGTGGTGACTTAGCCATTCCATTTCAAAGAGGGGCTTTTTCACCATCTTTCATCTTCTGCTTTACCAAACAGTATGTTAATTTTGCAATTGACCCCTTTATGCACTTAACGTGAAATAGAAGTAATTCTATATTAAGTGACCAAAGTTGTTTTTAGGTGCCACTGAGAGAGGTATGACTCTGTGAAAAACAGACCTGAACCCTGTCCTATCCTGTGTTATCCTGCCCTATCCTGTGCTATTCTCATCACTTGTGCCCATTGCTGCTGTCACTGTGTCAATCCATCTTTTTGAGAGATCTTTCTCTCTTTTACTGAACCTCTGCCTTTCCAAACATGATGTCCCTTTCCACAGATAGCCCGTCCTCACAATGTGCCCGAAATATGTGACACAAAGATTTCCCACCCTTGTTTCTAAGGAGCACTCTGGTTGCACTTTCCCGCACTTTCCCCAAAATATATCTATTTGTTCTTTGGCAATCCAAGATATATTCAGTACTCTTTCTCCAACATACTAACTTAAAGGGATACATTTCTCTTTTAACATTCTTATTCATTACTTTGCTCTCAGATACATAATAAGTGATTGAAAAGACCTGAATCAAGTGTACCATAGTCTTCAAACTGACATTCTTGTTTCTCAGTAATTTGGAGAAGTCTCTAACAGGAGACTTTGCCACTATATCTCCTAATCTCCTGACTGGTACCAAAGGTGTTGATTGTTAATCCAAGTAAAATGGAATTGAGAATGTCAATCTTTTCTCTATTATGTTACTGCTCATTAGTGCCATTGTGAGGACTTTTGTCTTTTTGGTGTTGAGATGCAATCTATATTGCATGTTGTTGATAGGCAATCTGTATCAAAGGCTGAAATCTTTGATCTTTTGCAGCAAACATTTCAATTCCTTCTCACTATCAGCAAGCAAGGTTGTGTCATCTATATAACACAGTTTATTGATTAGGTTGTTGAAGAGTCTTTCTCTGATTCCAAGCCACATACATCTTCATAGAGTTCAGCTTCTCAAATTATTTTTCAGCACAGATTGAACAGATACGGAAGAAGAATGCAATTATGATGCACACTTTTTTAAAAAATTTAAATCATGCGGTGTTCCCTTGCTTTGTTTGTGTGACAGCTTCTTGGTCTAGGAATAGGTTTCTCATGAGCATAATTAAGTGTTCTGCGACTCTCATTCGTCTCAATTTTAGCTCTAGTTGGTTTTTTTGTGGTTTTGTTTGTTTATTTATTTTAGTGAACGACAGTCAAAGGTCTCTGTATAGTCAATAATAAAATAAATAGACATTCTTCTGGTATTCTCTTCTCTCAAACAAAACCCATCAGACATCAACAATGATGTCCCCAACTAACATCATGGCCTCTTCTAAAGCCAATTTTATCTTTTCACAGTTCTCTGCAAGTGTACTATCCTAGCCATTATTTGGATAATCTTCTGTAATATTGTGCTTGATTATGACATTAATGAATTTATTCTTATTTTCACCTTCTTTTGGATCACCTTTCTTGAGAATGGAAACACATTTTTCCAATGAGTTTACCAGACAGCTGTTTTCAAAATCTTTTAGCATAGACTGGTAAGCATGTCCAGGGATATATCTGTTAGTTAAAACAGGAGACTAGAGCGAGGGTTACATGGTGGAGGGGACCTGGGGGAGGGTTTGTAAAACAATGAAAGAATCTTTTCTTTTACTTTTCCATAATTTTTGGACTCATG
>NW_006399904.1:4878822-4881456 GCF_000299155.1 Elephantulus edwardii | reverse complement strand
TAGAGAGAATAGTGCAACAATGAATGAGTGGAAGCCCAAAATCTCTGTAAATGTTTATGAAAATTAATAAAATATAATTATAGAAAAAAAAACACGTCAGCTGGCATTCCGTAGATTCCTGGGGCCTTATACTTTACTAATGTTTTCAATATAGCTTGATATTCTTCTTTCACTACAATTGGATTTTGTTCATATAATATTTTCTGACATTTCTCAGTGTCAATCAATTTTTTTGAGTATTGTGACTGTGTGCTAAACATATTCATTTGGTGCTTTATTGATCGTTTAAGATTTTGCCCATAATATCCCCTATTGTAACTCAACACCTTAATTTGTTTTTCGGTTCTTTCAGCTTGATAATTACTGACTTCAACTCATTGCACATTTCATTATAATCCTTAGTTTTATCATCTTGAGCTGTCCTTTGAAATGATATGTTCAGCTTTTTCTACTGTAGCATCTCTTCCCAATGTTTTGACTTCTTGACACTCTGTTGGTGGAGCGGACTTGGGGGAGGGATTGTTCAACAATGAAAGAATGTTTTGGTTTTTTTTTTTACTTTTCAAAGAGAAGAGCTAATTGGGAGGGAGGAGGTAGGCAGTGAGAAAAGTGCAACAATGAATGATGGAAACCCTAAGTCTCTGTAAACTTTCATTCAAATTAATAATAAAGAAAAAAGAGGACCCACGGGGAAGAAAAGAATGACCAAGAGCACATAATAATAAAGTATATTTACATTTAAATTTTTTAAAAAAAGAAATGGTAATACTCTCTTCTGTTATATATTATTATTTTTTCTTTCTACCTTTGTCTTTGTAATGACCGATTGCTCTCTTGGTGAATGATATTCATTAGGTCATCCTTCAGCTCCTCTGATCTTTGACAATTGGTGTTCGATGCCTCAAACTTGTTCCTAAAATGAGTTTTAAATTCAGGTAGTATTGACTTAAGGCGATGTTTTGGTTCTTTTAATATTTTCCAGCTTGAATTTTCATTTTCACATGAGTAATTTATGATCTATTCCACAGTCAGCACTTGACCTGATTCTAACTGTTGGTACTGAATTTCTTCATTGATTCTGTCCATACACCAACAGGAAGAAGTCATACATAGAATTCCTTAATAATATTAGTTCAGTGTTCCTCTCTGTAGCTACTTTCTTTTCATGTATTAAATTCGAAGTATCATACAACATTACAGGTTCAGGATAGTTTAAGTTTGTACAATGTAAATCATTCTACTGAAAATAAAATACTATAGAATTATTAACAACTTTGCTTTAAACTCTCAGAATGTCACTCTATGGATCACAGTAAATCACAGAGCAGACTATATACACCAGGTGGAGGAATAAATTCTTGGTGTATTTACTGAGAAGAAAAAAACATTCATTTGTAAATCATGTTTAATAATATAATCACATTTACTCGGTATGGAACAGAGTTGTTAAAACACAAGTTTTGTGAAATATGATGGAAAGACTATATAGAGTCCTTGTACCAAAAGGAATTTGTAGAATTAGAAGAATTTCATGAAACAACGTATGAGCAAGAGTCTGTGGTGATGAAGGAAGAAGTTCAAGCTGCTTTGAAAGAATTGGCAAAAATCAAGACCCCCAGGAATTTATGGCATACTGAATGACATATTTCAACAAACAGACTCTGCCCTGGAAGTGATCACCAAGTTGTACCAAGAAATCTGGAGGACAAGCACCTGGCCAACTAACTGGAAGAGATCTATATTTGTTCCTACTCCAAAGAAAGGTGATCAAACAGAGTGAAAATTATAGAACAGTATTATGGATATTACATGCATGAAAGATTCTGCTGAAAATTATCCAAAAATGACTGGAACAGGACATCAACAGAGAATTTCCTTAAGTGCAGGCTAGATTTAGAAGAGGCCGTGGTACTAGGGATATTATAGCTAATGTCAGATGGATTTTAGCAGAAAGCAGAGAGTACCAGAGGAATGTCCATCCGTGTTTCATTGACTATGCAAAGGCATTTGACTGTGTGGATCACAATAAACTGTGGCTGACTCTGAGAAGAATGCGAATCCCAGAACACTTCCTTGTGCTTATGTAAACCTAAACTTTGACCAGGAGGCAGTTGTCAGAACAGAGCATGGAAACACTCCGTGATTCAAAGTTGGGAAGGGTGTGTGCCAAGGATGTCTCCTATGCCCATATCTTTTCAATCTATACGTGGAACAGATCATACGGGAGGCTGGGCTCTATGAGGAGAAGTGTGACATCAGGATTGGAGGTAGACTCATCAACAATATGTGTCATGCAGAAAACACAACCTTGCTTGCTGAAACTGAGGATGATATGAAAAACTTGCTACAGAAGGTCAAATGCTGCATACTTCAATATAGATTGAAGCTCAACATCAAGAAAACTAAGATTCTCACTCCTGGGCCTATTGGCAGCATTGTGATAGACAGTGAAGTGATTAAAATTGTTGACTGCTTCAGTTTTCTTGACTCTACATCAACGCTCTTGGTACTAGCAGCCAGGAAATCAAGAGATGAATTGCGGAAACAGCCAAAGCAGTAATCAGAGGTCAACTTATAGCAATAAGCAAACACATCAAAAGACAGGAAAAACAGACTATTGACTCTCTAACCCAA
>NW_006399904.1:4853933-4875167 GCF_000299155.1 Elephantulus edwardii | reverse complement strand
GATGAATTGCATAGGAAAGTCAGCTGTCAGATATCTCCCCAAACTACTGAAAAGCAATGATGTCAGTCTGGAGATTAAGGTGCATCTGATACAGGTCATGGTCTTCACAATTACTTGCTATGCATCAGAGAGCTGGACTATGACTAGGAATGATAGAAGGAGATTTTACCCCTTTGAGTTGTGGTGCTGGAGAAGATTATTGAATGGACTGCTAATAGAACAAACAAGTTTATCCTGGAGAGGGTGAAGCCAGGCTGCTCCTTGGAGACAAGGATTTTGAAGCTCCATCTGACATACTTTGGACATATTGCAAGGGGGGACCAATCCTTGGAGAGGGACATCATGTTCAGGAGAGTGAAGAGACAGCACAAGAGAAGAAGACCCTAGATGAAATGGATCAATTCAGTGATTGGGATAATGGGGGTAGGTGTGTCAGATACAATGAAGTTGGCACAGGATAGATCAGGGTTTAGGGCTCTTGTACACAAGGTAGCTTATGAGTCTCAAGTGACTCGACGGCACATTAACAACAACAACAACATGACTTTCTACAGTACTAAAGAATGATTATATTTAAGTATGACTTTCTACAGAACATCAATAAAAATTACTTTACTTATTAATTATTCTAAGGCAGAAATATTTAATAATACATCATTGCCATTTTCCTTTGCTTAAAATATGAATAAGCACTTACAACCAAGGACATTGGTGCAGTGGTCAACCTGAGACTTCTTGTTGCATGTCGTCAAGTGGGTTTCCATTGTTAGCCTTCTTATGGAAAATAATATGAAACACTCACTACTTTGTTTTGGATTCATCTCACCATCACAGATCACCTTGATCCTATTTTTGCAGTTATTATGTTAATTTGTCTCACTAAAGATTTTCATCCTTTTCATTTGGTCCTCTCATTCTCCAATCACCATGTCCTTCTCTAAGGATTAGCCTCTCTTGTTATCATGCTCAAAGTATGTGAGACAAAGTCTTGCCATCTTTACTTCCAGGTAACTTTCTGACTACAATTCTAAGACAGATATGCTTATTTTTTAGGCAGTAAAATTCAATATTTTTTACCAATATAACAGTTAAAACACATCAGTTTTATTCTTCTTTATTGGACAATTTTCATGTGAATATCATGTATTCATTCTTAGTTGTTGAATTGAAATTGACTCATAGCTAAGCCTCCAGCAAGATTTTCAGCTTTAAATCACATAGGAGGAGATTGTTTATTTTACTCCCAAGGAGCCACTGGTGAATTTGAAGCAACTCCCAAAAGTGGCTGGAAACTCCATGTTTAGGCACTGTTTAGTCCTAAAAGTGACATCTTTGCTCCTTAGCATTTTATGATAATCCTGGTAACAAGATCTTCCCATTGCAATAAATAATTTTATTTATTAACTATTATTTCCATGGATGTTGATAGGGGATTCTAATAAAATAAAATCCTTGAAAATGCTCCTCTTCTCTTTATTTGTCACGATGTTTCTTTTGGTCCATCTTTCATTATTCTTATTCAATCTTTCTTCTGCAGAGGGAGTGGTTGTGGGGGGAAGGAGAGGAACATACTCCACATTTCTAAAATTTAAAGAACTGAAGAACAAATTTAAGCCTTTAAATTGCAATACTACAATTTCTCAAACCATTTGGTCGTGGTTGGACGTTTGAGCTGTTTCCATGTTCTTGTAATGGGAAATGATGCTGTCATGAACACCCTCCCCCAAACCCAAAACTCACTGTAGTTGAACTGGTAGTGACTCATCATGACCCTCCTTAGGTTTCTAAGGTGGTAAATTTTGTGTAGTAGGAGACTTGCTCCTGCAAAGCAAATCTGGTGATATATTCAAACTGCTGACCTTCTGGTTGGCAGCTGAACACATTATACATCATGTCATCATTCTTGGAGCTATTAAAAAGTGAATCCAGTGGAGTTATTTGACCAATCGACTTCATTTTGTGGTGATTTTCTAGCTTCAGAAGGTAAAAGAAAAGAGTCGACTTTCAGGCAAGTTTCCAAGGCTGTCACAATATATGTGATGATAATGTGCATCTTTCTTGTTAGGAGCTGTTGGTGGAGTTGAATCTCCAGAGAGATTGTATCTTTTGGGTTAGCAAAGCAGCTATCTGTGTACTATGCTACCAGAGCTTTCTAAGGCATCTATCTATGGGTATGTTAAAGATTTAAACTTAAGGTACTTGATCAGTGATGATATGATTTATTGTGATAGTACAATTCAAGAGGAAGTATGTTGAGAAAGGGGAAAGGGGAAGTTTCCTCCATGCATTTACATTTCTGTGGATGAAGTGGCTCTGGTGATGGGTGAGAGTGAAATTTGATTTGGGGAAAAATGTAATGCTATCTACACACAGTTCCTCCATCTGTAAATGTGAAAAATGATATTCAGAATATAGTAACTGAGAAGAGAATAGAGAAAGAGTAGGAAATATTCTTCAATAAAAATACAAGAAGGAAAAGGCTAAAACTGGGACTGTAAAGAAAGGGGAAGGAAAAGAAAAACAAAACCAGGAGTATATTGAGAGAGATGGAAAAAGATTCTGCAAAGAATTCAGTAGTGGCAATTGATGCTGAGAAACCAACTTAGATGAAGGCTATAAGGTGTCTATTTACTTTGGCAACAGAAAAACTTTGTATTTTAAGTATCAATTTGAGTGGGACTTATGGGCATAGTCACATTAAAATTGATGGAAGAATTAGAGAGCTCAGCTTGAGGGGCGAGCACTTCAAAGTAGGGCTTATATCTATTTAAGTTGTACGTATAGAGTTATATGGAGTTATAGAAGAGTTATGAATTTTTGTTGCTGTTTCATACAATCATTCCCTTTCATTATGTTTTATAAAATTAATTATCATTGAACGATGCCCATCATTACTCCATATTTCTGTATTTTCCCCGAATCTTTTCCATTTCCTTTACCCCTCACTCTCTTCACCCACCAAACTGTGCATCTCTAGGATATACCCCCTGCCCATGCTCAACTTTCTGCTGCCACCCTCCCTCCCTTGGGTCCTCATGCATGTTTTACTAGTTACCTTCCTATTCCTACAATGCTGGTGTCCTTCACACTGATTCTCAACATTGGTGTAAGATCTACTTGAGTTGATATTACGTCACTCCCTCATGTCTGCATGTAGGAATTGTGTTGACATAGTTCTTAAAGCTCTTGATTACAAATAAACAAGTGCATTCACTCAAACTCACTAGCTGCTCAGCAGAAAATGGAAGGTAAATAAATCTTCTTCCCTAAAGATTCATAGCCTTTGGAGCCATACAGGGCAGCTCTTCTCTATCTTATAAGGACGCTGTATTGGAATTGATCTCAGTGTGTTTTTATTATTATTTGATTTGTTTTAGTATCTAAATATGCTGAAATATTTACATTCCTTTTCCTCTATAATTCTCTTTTCTCTTATATTTTGTTTATTATATGATTTTTTTGCAATAAGATTTTTAATAAAGCACCTGTACAAGGGGTCCTGGAGGCACAGGGTATGAGCATTTGTTTGCTAACCAAAAGGTAGGTGATTAGAAGTTTGTTTCTGTAACTATTTATAACCTTGAAAATCCTGTAAGGCACCCCTGCTCTGTCCTACAGAAGCAGCATGATTTTAGTTTTAATCCCTACTTGCACCCAAATAGAGTCATTCTTTCTTCCCACTTCTCAGAACTTAAAGATACTTAACCTAGAATGACACTAGTCATTATAGCTGATGTTAGATGGATCTTGGCAGAAAGCAGAGAATACCAGGAGAATGTCTATCTGTGCTTCATTGACTACACAAAGGCTTTTGACTGTGTGGATCACAGCAAGCTGTGGCTGACTCTGAGAAGAATGGGAATCCCAGAACGTTTGATTGTGCTAATGTGAAAACTTTACTCGGATCAAGAGGCAGTCCTCAGAAAAGAGCAAGGAGACACTACATGATTCAAAATCAAGAAGGGGTCCGTCAGGAATGTATTCTGTCTCCATACCTTTTCAAGCAGTTTGTAGAACAGATCATCTGAGACGCTGGGCTGTATGAGGAGGAATGTGGCATCAGGATTGGTGGAAGAGTCATCAACAACCTGTGTTATGCAGATGACACAACCCTGATTGCTGAAACTGTGGAGGACCAGAAGCACTTGCTGCAGAACGTCAAGGGCTACAGCCTCCTATATGGATTGAAGTTCAACATCAAGAAAACAAAGATTCTCACCACTGGGCCAATTGGCAGCATCAGTATGGATGGTGAAGAAATTGAGATAGTTAACAGTTTTAGTTTACTTGTCTCCACAGTCAACTCTCTTGGTAACAGCAGCCAGGAAATAAGGAGACAATTTGCATTGGGAAAGTCAACTATGAAGGACCTCTCAAGAGTACTGAACAGAAATGACATCAGGCTGGAGACTAAGGTGTGCCTGATCCTGGCTATAGTCTTCACAATTATGTGCTACGCATCAGAGAGTTGGACAGTGACTAGGGATGATAGAAAGAGAATTGATGCCTTTGAGCTGTGGTGCTGGAGAAGAATGTTGAATATATCATGGACTGCTAGGTGAACAAACAGGTTTGTCCTGGAGAAGGTGAAGCCAGAATGCTCCTTGGAGTCAAGGATTCTGAAGCTTCATCTGACATCTTTGGGCATGTTGCAAGGAGGGACTGGTCCTTGGAGAGGGACATCATGTTTGGCAGAGTGGAGGGGCGGCGAAGGAGAAGAAGACCTTCGATGAGATGGATGAATTCTGTGACTGGAGTGGGGGGGAATGAGTGTGTTTGAGATGGCTAGCATGTCACAGGATAGAATGGCTTTTAGGGCTCTTGTACATAGGGTTGCTATGAGTTGCAAGGAACTCGATGGCATATAACAACATCACAAGAATGTTGAACTAGAGGGAGCTCTGGTGACCCTAATGGTAGGTAAGAAGCCATACTTCCAACTCAAAGGTACCTGGTTGAATCTACTAGTCATGCTACAGGAGAAATATGGGTAATCGTCTCTGTGATCTATTGCTTCTTTAAACCCACTGGAGGGTCGATATGAGTTGGTTCTGATTCAATGTTTCCAAGCAACCAAAAAAACAAACAGAATCTTAGTTGGTAGACACAAAGGAGTATGCCATTTCCTTTGATGATTATTAATCTCCTCCTTTGTTTCCTATTCTGTTTTTTCTTATATACCTGTCAATCTCCAGTGCTTAGCATCATGAATGAGTAAAGAGATAACTGAAATGTATGAATGACTTTTCTACTAAACTATGAATGCCTTCTCTACTAACCTATAAAACTCTTATATATCTTCGTATATAAAGCATCAATCAAGTGCTTTGTACAAAGGAAATACTCAGTAGTTAGTCTTGAGTAAATAAATGAACGGTAAAATGGATCATTATCCTTTCCCCCCATATGATTGTATTTTATTGTGTGTGTGAAAATTCTATCAGGTGTACCTGTTTTTTCAAATTCCTCATGGGGCTTTCCATACAGGTGTTATTAGTAGCTTTCTTTCCATCTGTATTCAGATATCTCACAATCTTTTATTATCTGCTTCAATCTGAGATTTAGGACCATATATCTAGCAGAAGTTCACTGCATATTAAAAAAATGAAAACATTTTTAAATAAATAAAAATTGTTTTTTTAATATTTTGTATTAGTATATCGTACTACCCAATCCACTGAGCTTTAATGTCAGGTTACAATATCTTTGTTTACCAAATTTAATATATCCCATATATAACATGGAATTTTAGAGACTAAATTCAAGAAAACTCTGCAGCTCTTTTCTTTGTATCTTCTGTCATGATATACCTTGAATGTGCTGTTATTCTTCATTTGAACTGCGTATAATAGTCTCTTAATTCCTATATCTTTTTCCATTATGGTCTACCCCATACCTGCTCTAGCCAAAAATTCACACAGTACCTGGATCTATGTTTCGAAACACATAATTTGTGTTGAACACGATATTGTGAATTTCTTTTAAATTCTCTCTTGGACTTTGCTCATAGACAAAGCTTGTGATAGATTTTCAAAAGAATATGGCCTTTGAATGAAAAGGAAGATTTTCTAATTTAAGGTTTACATAAGCAGTTTACCAGAATGGTTTAGAGTACATTTTGAAGAGGAACCTCAGCCCACAATTTACTAATTGTGTCATCCTGAAGAAATCAATTTCTATCCATAAAAAAGAAGAAAGATTTTATATTGTTGCTTTTCTCCTCAAGATTCTATTAAAATAAAGTAAGTTATGTGTGAAAATTACTTAGAGTAGTAAAAAAGCTTCCAGTGATTTATTAATAAATGTAATCCATTTTTTTGCTACTTTAAGCAATTTTTAGTTCATACTGAAATTAAGAAAATAAAATCAAATCCACAAGAACCAAAGCTTGACCTTGAGTCTATCCCTCCTAAATTTAAAAACCTTCTCAGGAACAAGTTTTAAGCTTTGAAAACTAATGTGAGAAGACCACATGAGCTGTAGGAGGATATCAAGAATATCATCCGTGAAGAATGTAACAGATCATTACAAAGATAAAATAAGAAGAAAAGACCCAGATGGGTCCCAGGGGGGACGCTGAATATTGCACTAGAATGCTGAGAAGTCAAAGCAAAATGAAGAAATCAAGATGTTAAGGAGCTGAATGGAAGATTTTAAAGGGCAGTAGAGGAAGAAAAAGCAACGTATTATATTGAAATATACAAAGAGCTAGAGTTGAAAAATCAGAAGGGATGAACGTGCTTAGCATTTCTTAAGCTGAAGGAACTGAAGAACAAATTTAAGCCTCAAGTTGCAGTATTTGTTACTGTGAGAATATTGAATGATTAGGGAACCATTAAAAGAAAATGGAAGGAATACATAGAGACAATATACCAAAAATAATTTGTTGACACACAAGAATTTAATGAAACAACATACAATGAAGAGCCAGTGTGATAACTGAGGAAGTTCAAGCTGCTCATAAGGAATTGGAAAAATACAAGATTCCAGGAATTGATGGTCTATCAATTGACATATTTCAACAAAAAGATGCTGCCTTAAACATGCTCACCAGGCTGTGCCAAGAAATCTGGAGGACAACTATCTGGCAAACTGAGTGGAAGAGACCCATATTTATTCCCATTCCAAAAAAAAGTGTTCCAACAGAGTGTGGAAATGAGATTGTTAGCAATAACAGCTTGCTCAAAGGCATAAACTCTCTTTCTATCATCCCTAGTCACTGTCCAATTCTCTGATGCATAGCACGTAATTGCGAAGACTATAGCCAGGATCAGGCACACCTTAGTCTCCAGCCTGATGCCATTTCTCTTAGTACTCTTGAGAGGTCCCTCATAGCTGACTTCCCCAATGCAAATTGTCTCCTGATTTCCTGGCTGCTGTTACCTAAATGACATGCTTCTGGAAACTCTATGACTTTTAGAAACGATGATCATTATAGAAAGGCTTCAGGTCTTTTGTTAATAGGGTTGCTATGAATTGTGCTTAACGCCATGGCAACCATTATCATCATCATAATCATCATCAACATCAACAACGACAACAACAACAATAACATCATTATTATTGCATATAAGCAAGATCCGGTCGAAAATGATCCAAAATGACTAGAACAGTGAATAAGCAGAGAACTGCCAGATATGCAAGCTGGGCTTGGAAGAGGCTGTGGCACTAGGAATATTTTAGTCAATGTCAGATGAATCTTGACTGAAAGCAGAGTGCCAGAGGAATGTTTATTTATTTCATTCACTCTGCAAAGGCATTTGTCTGTGTGGATTACAACAAACTGTGTCTAACTCTGAGAAGAATGGAATTTCCAAAACACCTGATTGTGTTATGAGAAATCTATACTTGGACCAAGATGCAGTTGAAAGAACAGAGAAAGGAAACAATATATAGTTCAAAAACAAGAAAGGTGTATGCCAGGGATGCATCTTATCTCTATATCTTTTCAATCTGTATGGAAAACAGATAATTAGGGAGGTTCTATGGCACCAGGATTGGAGGAATTCTCGTTAGTAACTTATATTATACAGATTACACAACATTGCTTGCTGAGGAGGATCTGAGGCATTTGTTCCAAAAGTTCAAGAACTGTAGCCTTTGATACGGATTGAGGATGAAAACAGAGATTCTCACTATTGGGTAAATTGGCAACATCATGATGGATGGAGAAGAGATTGAGATTGTTAATTGCTTCAGCTTGTTTGCTTCAACAATAAACATTCTTGACACCGGAAAGCAGGAAATCAAAGATGAATTGCATTGGGAGAATCTGCTGTCAGAGACCCCTCCAGAGTACTAAAGAGCAATGACGTCAGTCTTAAGACTAAGGTTCAGACCTTGTTAAGGCCATGGTCTTTACAATTACTTGCTGTGTTTCACAGAGCTGGACAATGACTAACAATAATAGAAGAAGAGTTGATGCCTTTGAGTTTGGTGCTTGAGCAGAGAATTGAATATGCCATAGCCTGTTAAGAGAACAAATGGGTCTGTACTGAGATGGTGAAACCAGGCTGCTCCTTTGAGGCAAAGATTTTGAAGCTCTATCTGACATACTTGGGGTATGTTGCCAGGAAGGAGTAGTCCTTTGAAAAGAACATCATTCCAGCCAGTGCCTGAGAGGAAGACCCTGGATGAGATAAATTGACTCAGTGTCTAAGGTAATGGGGTAAGTATGCCAGAGACAATGTAATCAGCTCAAGATAAAGCAAGATGCAGAGATGTTGTACATAAGATCTCTATGAGTTACAAGCAACTCAGTGTCACACAATAGTGGAAGGATTTTAGTCTTTGTGATTATCATTAAAAATAATTAAAACTAAATAATACTGAAATAAAGTTTTATTCCGAATATTTAGTTTATATGTATATAAGAAGTCCAATATGATTTCAAGAAAAAGGGATGTGGGACTCAAAATATGATAATTATGATGAATAATTTAAAGAAAAGAGTAAATAGAAAAAACAGAAACCAGATCTTGATTGAATCCCTTTTACTATGATTAAGTCACAATGTGATCTCTGCCCATTTACCCACCTGTACTTATTATACCTTTTGAAATGAAAATTAAGCAACTTTGCTTTTGAACAGAAATGGAAATTTGGTAAATTTGTGTGAGATAAACAAACAAACAAATGCAAGAAAATTAATTTTGGATTCAGAGTTTGTGTAGGTATTACTTTGTTCATGAATAATGAAAAGCAAAATAAAACCCAAACTTTCCAATTAAAGTAAAATGTCTATTAATTTTTCTTTTTAACAGTATATAAAAGCATAAATCACACTTCTCCTTATATTTCATTGTCTAGGAGTTTTGTTTTTAGGTCATAGAAAGGTGAAGTAAGTGACTTATAAGTGAAATAATGAGTAGGGGGAAATTTCAAGTTGCTTTATAAATTAAGGGCAAAAATTCCCTGATCTTCATCTTCTCTTTTTCCTCCAGAGTGTTGTACCTTTGTGGTCACAAAGGAAGTCATATTGTCCTGAAATAGTGCATAACTGGACTGACAAAGACCTTGGTTAGAAGACAATTACATACTCTCTTAGGAGTCCATCACCAAGTGATAATGAGGTGTGAACACATTCCTCAGAACTACAGACATGCCAAAAGGGCAATTTAACACCTCTTCAAAAGATAGATGAGATATGAATTATTCATCATATGCTCAGGCCAGACTCCCCATGCAACAGACTAGTTCTGAACATTGACTGGAGTGACAGAAACTATCTCACATGGAAATTGTGTATCTTTCCCCCAGGCAAAGGTCACGTTCTGTAGCCTACTTAATACTTTTATAGGAAAGGTGTTGAGAGAATTCTCTCCCTACTCTAATTTCACTATTCCCTTTAACATGCTATTTTATCTAAGATTTTGTTTTATTGTGTATTCCAAGAGAATGTCAGTTAGATGTAGTCTACTTTTGAACCAGAGATGAGTACATATTTTCTGTTTCAGGTTTTGTTTTTCAAATCTGCCGACTGTATGCTCTTTAGCCATGATTTCTGTGTCACTGCTCGATGTTATCAAGTGTGGTCCAAACATAAAGACTCTGCACAACAAAATTAAGCACTGTGAGGACCAGCATCACCATCGAAATAATTTCATGTTTCAGGCCATTATGGAGACACTTTGTCAGTTCATCTTCTGAGGGACTTTGTCTTTGTACTGATCCTCTATCAAAGCATAGTACCTTTCTCCAGGAATTGGTTCCTTCTGATAATTTATTCAATGCGTATAAGACAAAGTCCCACTATCCTTCCATCTAAGTTTATTCTGACTCTTATTTCTTTCAATACCATGATCTTCTTCTGTCTGACCATAGTATATTCAATATTCTTCACCAACATTGAAATTAAAATACATAAGGTGTTTTTCTGGTCTACTTAAGCACCCAGATTTTGAATCATACGTGGTAGTTGAAAATAATAGGGCTTGAACTGGGCACAATTTGTCTGTCAAAATTAAATCTTTGTTTTTAAACACTTTTAAGATATTTCTTAGAGCAGATTGCTCAGTTCAATAATACCGCTGCTTCTGTGGATATAGATTTTATATCCAAGTACAGTGAACTTTTTGGTTCAATATTTTCAGAGTTGGTCCCAAAGTTGCTTAAAAAGGTCCAGTTGTATTTTTGTTTTATGCTGATGTGTAATTTAGACTGAAACTTTTAGTCATAGTCACTTTCAGCAAAATAGTGTCATCTGCATATTTCAGGTAAGTTATATACTTCTTCCAATTCTGACAATTTATTCTTCTTCAGATAGCACAACTTCTTGGAATAAACTGCTCAGATCAGTTTGAGTAAGAATCGCATTATATTACACAGTTTTTGAGGCTGGATTTAGAAGGGTTCGTGGTACTAGGGATATTGGTAGCTGATATTAGATGGATCTTTGCTGAAAGCAGGGAATACCAGAGGAATGTATATCTGTGTTTCATTTACTATGCAAAGGTTCTGAGAAGAATGGGAGTCCCAGAACACTTGATCATTCTAATGCAAAACCTATACTTGGAACAGGAGGCAGTCATCAGAACAGAGCAAGGGAACACTGAATGGTTCAAATTGGGAACGGCGTACGCCAGGGATGTGTCCTGTCTCCATACCTTTCCAACCTGTATGCAGAACAGATCATCCAGAAGGCTGGGTTCTAAGAGGAGAAATGCGGCATCAGGATTGATGGTAGATCTATCAGCAATCTGCGATATGCAGATGACACAACCCTGCTTGCTGAAACTGAAGAGGACCTGAAGTGCTTGCTGCAGAGGTTCAAGGACTGCAGCTTCCAATATGGATTGAGGCTCAATGTCAAGAAGTCAAAGATTCTGAACATTGGGCCAATTGGGAGCAGCAGGATGGATGGTGAAGAGATTGAGATTGTTCCCAGCTTTAGTATACTTGGCTCCACACTCAACACTCTTGGCCCCAGTAGCCAGGAAATTAAAAGGAACATTGCCATGGGAAAATCTGCTATTAGGGACCTCTCCAAAGTACTGAAGAGCAATGGTGTCTCTCTGGAGACTAAGGTGTGTCTGATAGAGGCCATGGTCTTCACAATCACTTGTTATGCATCAGAGAGTTGGACAATGACCAAGGAGATAGAAGGAGAATTGACGCCTTTGAGCTGTGGTGCTGGAGAAGAGTATTGAGAGTACCATGTACTGCTAAGAAAACAAACAGATTCATCATGGAAGGGTTAAACTGGGTGGTTCCTTGGAGGCAAGGATTCTGAGGCTCCATCTCACATACTTTGGACATGTTGTGAGGAGAGACCGGTCCTTAGAGAGGGACATCATGGTTTGGAGGGTGGAGGGACAGTTCAGGAGGAGAAGGCCATCTATGAGGTGGATTGATTCAGTGACTGGGATCATTGGGATGGGAGTGTCGGAGACAGTGCAATTGACACAGGACAGAGCAGAGATTAGGGCTGCTGTACATGGGGCCGCTATGAGTCGCAAGTGACTGGACGGCACATAACAACAACAATCTATAAAAGTCATTGAAATCTCTCTAACATAAATGTGCCTGGTGGTACTTGATATAAAATTACCACAACATGCCTCTGGAAACTCTATGAACTTTGATAAACAACGATAGTTATAGAAAGACTTCAGGCCTTTTGTTCATAAGTTCACTATGAGTCGTACTTAACTTGATGGCAATCAAAAGCAACAACAAAAGCATAACTTCTAGTACCATAGCATCATACAAACCACCACAGTGAAAAATAATTAATTCTTAAGTGATAAAATAGAAAACCTATGTGTCCTCTTCTCATTTTTCTGATGTTGTTGTGATGGTACTGGGAAATTCCCAGACCTGGTTTGTTATCTGCTCACAATCTGCCAAATTTGCTTCCCGAGATAAATATTGCCACAGTAGAGTAAAACCTATAAGGCAGACAGAGGAATAATTAAAGATAGGTGAAAGGTTATTAAAGAAAAAATAAATTTTATCAAACAGAAAACTCAGATACTCTTGGCAAAGAGTGTGTGTAACGCATGAATTAAGAGTAAGCTCTGTTCTCTTTCCAGGTCCTGTCCTCAGTTTATATAGGTTATAGTGCTTGCTGTATAACGCTTGAAAACCCTCACCTTTGGTGGTAGCTTACTTTGTGTTGAAATCTCATTGGCCAATTCTGATTTGGTAAATTATTGGTGTGCACTGATTGGCTCCATTAGTTACTGATGATTTTTTAATGTATGTGTTGAGATTGTTACATAAGCTATTAATATATTAAATTGTATTCATAGAATTTCTGATATTAACCTTCTGATGTATATCTTGCATAGTAACCATTTATTTCACAAGCCACAGTAAAATGAATATTTATATCTAAAGTTAAAGCTCAAACCCAAAATAAGCCTATGGATTTATTCTTTCAACTAAAAATTAATATTATTGTACTGAAGACATGAAAATGTGTCAAACAGTACATTGATCGGCAATGGCCAGAAATTCAATCTGCTTCAAGGATAACTGATGCTTATGTTATGTAGATGTTGACTAAAAGCAGAGAATACAAGAAAAATGTTTACTTGTGTTTTATTGACTATGGATAACTTTTTGACTGTGTAGATAGTAGCAAACTATGGCTAACACTGATAATACTGGGATCCCAGAACAATTAATAGCACTATTATGAAATCTATAATTAGACCAAGAAACAATTATCTGTACTAGGAAAACTAGGAAACACTGAATGGCTTAAAATCAAGAAATATATGTGTCAGAGACATATCTTTTCCCCATACTTGTTCAATTTATAGACTGAAATTATCTGATAAGATAGACTGTATAAAGGAGAGTCTGATATCAGGATTAGAGGAAAAATTAACAACCTGCATTATGTATTATGACACAATATTTTTTTGTAAAAGGTGTGGAAGACTTGAAGCTCTTATAGCAGAAGATTGAAAATTACAGCCTTCAATAAATGTTTTATCTCAACATTTAGAAAACAAAATGATCAGTAGTTGACAATAGGGAGCTCTGGTAGCCTAGTAATATGGTACTGCATTTAAATTTAAGTTGTAGTGTAAAATTTACGTCCTAGACTTATAACTTTTTAAAGTCTATTTCATTATTTATCTCAGTAGTGAGATAAACTAGCCAATATGGTGAATGTTTGGAATTCAAAACTTTCATTACTATCTAGTACGTGATTATTATTTGTCAATGTTCCACATGCTGTTGAAGAGAAAATTAGTCTCTATTGGATTTAACTCTTTTCCTTTCTCTTTCTCTCTATAAAATATGCAATTTAAATGTATGATTCAAGGTTTTCTAAGCATACTTATTTCTTTTGTTTTGTCTAGAATGCAGCCTGTATTTCCTTCAGTACCATAGGTTCTTTATTATATGCTACTACCAGGAGTTGATGTACTGAGGTGTTTTAACAAACTGATGCAACCCTGAACATGCTTATTAATTTATGTCAGGAAATTTGAAAGAACGCTTTCTGGCCAACTGATTTAAAGGAATCCATATTTATGCTCATGAAAAAAATATAAGTGACCAGAAAGAAATCAGATAATACTGAATAATACAATAAACATCATATACAAATAAAATCTTCCTGAAGATATTAAAAAATAGCTAGAGTAGTACATTGATAGGGAGAAATTAAGTTGGATTAATAAAAAACCATGCCATTGGAGATACCATTAGTTATATTAAATAGATTTGGACTGTAAACAAAAAACACGAGAGAAATAAATGTGCTTGTGCATTACTGACAATGCAAAGTCATTTTACTCTATGGATCATAACAAATTATAGATGACATTGAGAATAATTAGAATTTCAGAGCACTTAATTGAAACCTGTGAAAGCCCTTGTGAAATCTGTATGTGTATCAAAAACCAGTTATTTGAACAGCACAAGGTGATAGTTCTATAACTTAGAATCATAAAAGGTGTGAATGAAGATTATATCCTTTCATTTTATTTATTTATTCTGCAGCCTGCGTAAACAATCAGAGAACCCCAGCTATATAAGGAAGAATGTGACATCAGGGTTAGAGAAAAATTCATAGACTACCTCCTTCTACATGAATGTACAATGCTCATTGTAAGTGAAGAGAGCATAAAATGCTTAATGGAAAAAAAAACAACAACAAATCCCCCCTCAGCTGTAGCCTTCATTATGGTTTACACCTCAACACCAAGAAAGCAAAACCACACATAATTTGATCATTGAGCAAGATTATGAAAAAGAAAAAAATAACTTGTTAAGGATTTTATTTTTTTTAACTTGGATCCACAATCTTCAGGCAGAAAAGAGGAAGTCAGAAATAAAAGAATAGATTGCATTTGGCAAATGTGCTTGTAAGGGTATCTTTAAATGTTTAAAAGCAAGAATGCAATTTTAAAGACTAAGGTAAATGATTAAAGTAATAATATTTTCAATTGATTTATATAAACGTGAAAATAAAATGGTGAATAATAAAGAGCAAAGAAGAATTCATACCTTTGAATTGTGTTGACGAAGATTATTGAATATATCATGTACTGAAAAAAGAACAAATAAAGCTACCTTGAATGAAGTGTACTCAGAAACCACCTCCATAGCAAGAATGATGAGACTTAATCTCACATGTTTGGGCATGTTTTCAGGAGAGAACAGACTCTGAAGAAGACCATATACTTGGGAAAGTAGAGGATCAGAAAAAGAAAGGATGACCTTAAATGGCTCTTAGCAAAATAAAGATTGTGAGAATAGTGACAGAGAGTCACAACCAACTGCACAGTAACTAATAAGAACATCTTTGTCTACATCATCTATCACTTTCTTAGATAATAATTCAAGAGCTCTGATGGCAAAACGGTGTTAGGAATTCTTGTGCTAACCAAAAGTTCACTTGGAGATTCCGTCAGAGAAAAGCCTTGCTAATTAATCCTTATAAAGATTGTTGTTGTTATGTGTCATTGAGTTGAAGATGACTAATAATAACCTTATGAACAATGACAATGAACATTCCCCTATCCTGAGCCAACCTCACTGTCTCTGACACACATGACCCAATTGTCACAGTTACTATGTCATTCTTTTTCATCAAAGTTCTCCTCTCCCGTACTGACCTTCTACCCTTCCAATCATGATGTTCTCCAAGGACTGGCAAGGACTGCCCTCCTGGCAACATGTCCAAAGTATATGAGACTGAGTTTTAATATCCTTGCTTCCAAGGAACAACCTGTTTTCAATCTCTCTGGCACATGCCTGTTGGGTCTCTTGACAGTCCATGGTATGCTCAATAATTTTCTCTAGCACAACTCATAGGCATGAATTCTTATTCTGCCATCCTTAGGCATTGACAAGCTCTATGATACATAAGAAGTAATTAAAGATCATGGCTTGGATTAAGCATACCTTAGACTCTAAATTGATGACATTGCTTTGAAGACTCTGGAGAGGTCCCTAACAGCGTATTTTTCTATTGTACTTCTCTTTTTACCAAGAGTGTTGATTGTGGATCTAAGCAAGATGATGTTGTTAACAACCTCAATCTTTTCTCCATTTATCATGATACTGCCTATTGGCCTGGTAATGAGGACCTTTGTGTTATTGTTGAGATGTAATCCATATTGAAAGCTATGATAATTATTAGAGCCTAGGAAACAAAATAGGGCAGTTCTATGTTGCCATGTAGGATTGGAATCAACTCAATTGCACACAATAATACAGAATTTTTTTTAAAAAAAATCCCAACATAATAAATGGAAATGATTGTATGAAACACAATGTGAATGAATGAAGGACAGTGAGAAACACTATGTATATGAATTCTGTACAAAAACGAATATAAAAAGAAAGTTAAAAATATACTTAACTATCACTTATAATCAACCTAAGATTCCTTGCTTTGGAACCAAAGAGTGTTCTTTTGTTCACTTGCCTTCATTATTTTAGTTTGATAGAGCTTTATCTTTTACTCTCATCCCTAAAAGTAAGGGAAGCACACAGCTTCCCAGGCTTATTTTTTCACTTTATTTGGAATTGAAAGCTTCTTATACTATTCAAATATTTTTTCAAATCTTCCAGTCTTCTTATGCTTTACAGATTTCAATATTACTGCCAATCATTTTTATTACAAAAGTAAATTTTTCTTTTAGTTTCATTTTTACAAAATAAAAAATGTCTAAAAGTACCTTTTACAGGAATAACATGAAATTATGTTTAATCAGTGTTTGTCTACTTAACATTATCTTTCCGTTGTTTAAAAGCAAGATCAACTCTTAGAAATGCAGACTGGCACACACACATACACATGCACACACACATGATGACTTAGAACCTTTTTCATGCCATATCACATAAAAAACAGTTTCTGCAGGACTATTTTTCACATTTATTTATACTGTTTTGACACCGAAGAAGTTGAAACCTTCTAATTTTGTGTTATTTGTCGGTAACAGTTTTGAATTTCATAACACAGACTTGCTTGGTTTTTGGAAGTCCATTTGATATTCAATGTTTGTCTCTAACACCACAGTTCAAAAGCATAGATTCTTTTCTATTTTCCTTACACATTGTTCAACTTTCATATTCACAGAAAGGAATTGAAAAGGTTAGGGCTTAAATTAGGCATGTCTTAGTCTTTTAACTTACAACTATGCTCCTTTGTACTTCAGAAAGCACTTGACAGCTGAGTTTTCTTATGGGAACATGCCTTATAATTTCTTGATTGCTATTCCCATCGGTGTTCATTGTGGATCTAAGTAAAATGAAATTATTGACCATTTCGATATTTTCCCCATCAGTCATGATGTCACCTACTGGTTTGTTGGTAAAGAATTTTATATTCTTGATGTTGAGATGTAACCCGTATTTATTAAAGACTGTAATCTTCAATCTTTTACAGTAATTGCTTCAAGTCTTCACATTCTACATTCAAGGCTGATGAGTCTTTCTCCCATCCCAAGGCTACATTCTTCTTCGTTTAGCTCAGTTTCTTGAATTAGTTACTCAGCATACAGATTGAAATGGCATGGAGAAAGGATACAATCCTGATGCACACCTTTCCTTATTTTAAGCTATACAGTGTTTCCCTGCTATATTTGGACAGCTATTACTTGGTCTATGTGCAGGTTTTGCATGAACACAATTAAGTAATTTGAGATTCCACGTCTTCTCAATGTTACCCATAATTTTTATGATCTACACAGGTAAATGCCTTTGCACAGTCAATAAAACAAAGGTAAATATGTTTCTGGTCGTCTCTATTTTTAGCCAAGATCTATCTGACATTATCATTATCTCTCATAGGGAACATAATTCATGAAGTGTATATACTTGTATACTTCACAAATTAGGATCATTTTATTTTAAGAAAATACTGTGTTCTAGAATTTGATTTGTTCACCTTCCTCTGTAGTTTAGTGGGTAAAGAGTTGTATTCCCAACCTATAGGCCAACAGTTTTAATCCCCCAGCTACTGCCCCCAGCTACATGGAGAAAGAGAAATCCTTTTCTCCAACAAGATTTGTAGTCTCTGAAAATCCACTGGAGCTTCAGTTATGAGTCATTTCCTGCTCAATGACACTTAACAACAGCAACAACAACTATAACAGTGTGAATTTGTTTAAAATCATTCAAGGACTCAATTTTTCTCTGGTGGAATAGTCGCAAGAAGCTGCACGCAATCCTGAAGGCACGTGATTCAAATCCACCTGCTGCCCTACAGGATGGACAATCTCTTCCTGTGTGATTACTTGCCCCTGAAAACCCACCAGAGGGTCGGCTATGGCTCAGTTCTGACTCCATGGTACACAATAACAACAAGATTGTAAATAGTTCACGATCTTTGATTTAAATGACAGTTTAGGATGCTTTTTGAAATGTCTAGATTTTGTGGTTGATTTGATAGGTCTCTATAGAAGATCTCTTTCCTTGGCAAGAATGTTAGTGTTTATAATTACAAAGTTTGCTGTTTTCATGTGAGAAACCATGTTCATGTACAGCTTTCTATTTTTCCTCCATCATCTGCTGCTATCTTTTGAGACTTGGAACATTGCATTGCATTAACAAATATGAGAGAAAAAAAAATGGAAATACTTTTCAAAATTTAAAAACCAGCAATAAAGTGGGACTACAATGAGCTTTCTGAATTGTGTAAAATCTGAATCTCTAAGATAGAAATGAGTACCTTGGAAAAAGAGGTAGAATGCTTTTCAGTCTTGTTTGTTATAGGCATGACTTCCCCATGATTTAAAGTGGCTGAATTTTTGTTTATTTTAAACAAAAATAACCTTCATGTGGTACTGCAATAGCTAGTCAGTCAATATTTATGCCCATCAATTTTTCTTTTCATTATAAATTAAATATATATTTTCATAAGTAGTGGGAATATGCGGACTTTTTTCAACCATTTTATATATATATATAACTTTCAATCACAAAATTATATGAATCATTTGAAAAGAAATAATTCCCAACTTCACATTTGTCGTAAAAATAATTGGCTTTTAATAAATCCATGCAAGGAAGCATTTTCTAAAGTAATTGAACATCTTAAAGATTAGTCATAGTTTTGAATTTTCGTTTAAATGACAGAACACTCTCCATACTCAAAGCCAATTAGAGAGTAACTCGAATGGTAGGATGGGTGATGAGGCATAGAGAATAAAAGTGTCTCTTTCAAATGACGAATCAATAAATCTTGTGGCAGCAGCCCTTTTAAAATGTTATGTCAATAATTAATGGAAAAGCCCCAATTTTCCTAGTCTTCTTTCCTTCTAATTGAATAATGAAAGACAGCTAGGACGCTGAACTTTTATTTCTCCCACTCATTTTATCTCAATTTCCTCTCAAACCCCTGGATTCTGCTCTCAAAGTGATTTGCATTTTGAATGACATGATCAAAAATAGAAATATATTAGAAATCTAAACCTGGGAAATAAGTAAATGTAAGAAATCTCAATGAGCTACTTTGGGATATCACCTAAAATCTTAATATTACATTATACTACCATTTATTTAAACCAAGGTGAAATAAATGACATTTTCAGTACATTTCAATCAGTTACTTTAACGTCACAGAAGTGATTATGTTATAATTTCATATTATGATACCTAGACACATGTAAATGAGGCAAGCACTCTATATTCAAAGCAAGGCTGGACCTACCCTGTAAAGAAGAATAAAATCGTATTCTATAGTTAATGATAGCAAGTATCTTAAAAACCAAAACAGAACTGAGAACCAATGGAAACATCATCAGAAAACCCCAGAGCAGCCATGTAGAACTAAATTTATGATGGTTTGTGAAGTCATTCTTACTTATTACAAACATTTTGGATAAAGAACAAACTTAAAAGAGAAAGAAGAAGACTACAGAGTGATGTTTGGCATTTTACCTTCTGGAATCACACGTCTTTGCCTTTAGATAAACTTAAAAAGAATCAATTTAAAGCCTATTTTAAATTTTCCCCTTTAGCAAACTTTACAAAAAGCTTTACATAAATTGCAGTATCTTCTCATATTAATTTTTGACAATGTGCAACTTTCTTCAGTAGATTAAAACAAATTGTTTTCATGATGTGTTAAAAAATACTCAGAATTAATTCATTCAACAATATGGCTTCCAGTCCCTCCCCAGTTAGGTTAATAATTTACAAAATCATTGCTTCTGCTTGCTACATAGTATTCCATCATGTGAATGTACCATAATTTCTCAAAACACTTGTTCATGATTGGACATCTGGGCTGTTTGCATGTTCTTTGTGATGGTGAATAATGCTGTATGAACATTGATGTGTAAGTCTCCATTTGTGCCTCAGTTCTCATTTTCTCAGGTTATATTCCAAGTAGTAGAATAACTGGATCATATAGAATTTCTATGTTCAGCTATTTGACGAAGCATCAAACTACCTTCCAGAACTAACTCAGTCTCACAAGGACAAATATTGTATAAAATCATTACTGTAGAATGAGTATAAGGGTCCAGTGGGAGGGTGGGGGAAAGCAGAGGGATGAGGATGGGCAGGGGGCTGGGGGATTTAATCATGGAGTTGTACAATTTGATAGGTGGGTGGATGGGTGAGGGGAAATTGGAAGAATCTGTTCTGGAAAATAATGTGTTTGAAATTTGTAAATAAACTAATTTAATAAAAAAAGAAGAAAAATGAATATTTAGAATTGAATATTTGAAATACAAATCAATGATAAATGAATTAATATTGCCTTATATTCTTGAAAATAGCACAATGAATAGGAGAAAGAGAAATAAAATGTCTTTTTTTTTCTTTATCAATTTCAGATGGTTCCAGCCTCCCATTTTATCCTTCTTGCTAAGAAGAAAAGAGAACCTATAGTTTTAAGGGGGGGGGACTTATAATCTTGTAACATCTCAATACTAAATTGTATTAAAACCTTCTAAATATCTTGACAAAACACTGTTCCTTAAATGAATATCTACATTAAGAATTCTGAACTTAAATATGGTCTGTTAGCCACAAGGTATATTTTATATTTTCAGTAATAATTAACCTTGGCAATGTCATTTAAGCAAAAAGTCCTGAATAGCAAAATGTTAAGATATTTTCTAAGATCTGAAATAGAGAAAAAATATTTCTTCCTCTCCTTTTTTAAAGAAAAATAACCTTGCAAGGAAGAGACACGGCTGGTCCTAAGGCAACACAAATCATCATGTCTCTCTTAAGGATATTTTTGGCAGGATAGTTATAATATTTGATATGATAATGAGGAATCAGGAGACAAAAACAAAAACAAAA
>NW_006399904.1:4844284-4853833 GCF_000299155.1 Elephantulus edwardii | reverse complement strand
ACACACACACACACACACACACACACACACACACACCCCAAAACAAAACAAAACAAAACAAACAAAAATCCCAAACAAAAAGACCCTGAAAGGCCAGTTCTGGAATCTCTCAGCTAGCAGTGGCTATGGTAATAATTTGTGTAATGCAGCTTTCCCTCAAGACTGATTTTGTTGCAAATACTTCTGGGAGGGCTTCACTGGTTAAACAGTGGTTAGGGCAAGCAGTTTTGCACATGTGCAAGTTCTGTTTCAAACTGATTCTGGCCACACAGATCTCTGGAAAATAGAATCTTTTGTTATAAAATATAATCTTTTGTTAAAAAAAAGTGTATTTTGCATGTTGCTTATCACCATAGTTAGGGATACAGGATAGGTTATCTTGAGGGCAGCATTTGTTACCTCTATGCAGCCTGATTTATCTTCACTTAGGAAACTGCTGCCCTTGTACTTTAGATTTCTAGGTTTCTGTTAATGATTTCATTACTTTACTATAATCTGAAGGTCAGATGGTAAGAAGTTGTGCTGTCAACCCAAGGACCAGGGGTTCATATCTGTGAAGTGCAGCACAGAGGGAAGAGGAACAATTTCCTCCCTCATGATTTATACCTTCTGAAAGGCCACTGGAGAGTCAGCTCTGAGTTGGGTGCCAACTCCACAGCAATGAGTCTGATTGACTTCTGAGTGTGTCTCAAATACTCTTTTTGTGCTTTCCCTGCGCCGTGTCTTGCATGAATGTCTTTTTAAAAAGATTATCACAAAGTTAGCTTCTATGAAGTGTTGTAGTTGAAGTTAAAAATCCCCACATTTTCAACTTTTCTGAAACTCTGCTTCATACACATCTTTAACATCACCTATTCCTTTTCCTCTCAGCTCTCTTTCTCCCACCATTGTCTCTGAGTTCTGTAATGTGTAATAACTTTTCAAAAAACTCACAGATGATCAGAGAAATAGTTCACATGGAGGCTGACAAGTCCCAAATCTGTGTATCAAACTTTCATCTGGCTCTGTCAAACCACTAGGACAGAGTGGCTGATGAATGACAGAGAACTTGGCTTGACAGTGAATGGATCTTCTTCTCAAAGAGGATAGATCAGGTCAGACACAGGATCCACAGTGAAAGAGGTCAAACCTTCACAGACTACTGATATATATATATTGACCACGGAGGTAACTTGGGTCAGTGAGAGTAAGATCTCAAGATGCATGCCATCCTAATTCTGCTTCAATAATACAATGCAGACCACAATGGAAGACCACAGATGGAAGAGGGAGATCTGCTAAAGAAATGTGTTACTAACCTCAAAAGGCTGGCAGTTCAAATCCACCAGCTCCTTCATCATAGAAAGATGAGCCATCCCCTTCGTGCAATTTACAATCTTTAATCCTGCACTGGGGGGAGGGTCAGGTATGAGGTGATCTTAACTCAATAGCACCCAACAACAACATAGTGGTAAGGGTCATATTAAGTAATTCATTGCACTGCATGTCCTTCCTATCTTTTTTTTTCTTCACTGAGGTTGGTAGCAAATGACAACCCCTCCTTATGTAATAAATGAAACTACTGGCCTCAAAGAGAACTCTGAGCTGATGATATGTAACATCATTTCTAATTTTAATATTCTATGACTCTAGTGTTTCATATTTCTAATTTTTTGACAGTAATGTAATTCTATGTTTAAGCACATTTTAAATACATGATTTAGAATTTTTTATATATAGACAAATGATGGATTTGTAGCTATTATGCCCATAAAATATAACTATAATTGCAATCATATTGAAAAGAGTTACACTTCTATTATCTTTGAATGACAGTTCGGACCATTAACAATCATTTCTGAATGAAAGTAGAGCTAAAATTTCTGACCAGTGTTTTCTACTCCTTGATAAAGAAGAAATAACATCTGTATTTGCAACTACCATTGTGAAGTCATCTCTCTAAATTTCATTCAGTTTCCTCTTTTGCAAATCAGGAATATGTACTAGTTGGTTTCTGAGCTTTCTTTTTATTTTTCATTTTGAGATTTTATTTACTATTTGGAGATTCATAGGACATCCAGTTACATAGGATGACATCACATACTAGTGTCTTCTAGGTACTACTCATAGAGCTAAGCAAAATAGACGTTTACATACACCTATGTAAGGTAGAGAGGAAAAATAACATAAAACTCAGATTTAATGCCAAAGTCAGATAAAAATGAAGTTAAAACTCACATTTTACTTTACTGGATATATCAGCTTGAGTTTTTTTATTACATTTGTAGTAGCATTTTTTTGACAAGGGCAAAAGAACGTGAACTTAAAATGTTGTTATTAGGTGCTATTGAGTCTAGTATGTCTTATAGTAACCCTGTGAACAGCCGACCTGAAACCACCCCTATCCCATTCCATCCTCATCATATCTGACACATCATTGTACCTCATTGGGAATATTCCTCTCTTACTCTGAATCTCCATCTTTCCAAACATTATGTCCTTTTCCAAGAAATAGACTTGCCTGTCAAAAGTATCAAAGATGATGTGTCACCACCTTTGCCTTCAAGGAGCATTCTGGCTACACTTTTTTCAAGACATACTGTGTGTTTTTTGGAACTCCGTGAAATATTTAGAAATTATCTCCAACACCACAACTCAAAGGCATAAATTCTACTTCTTTCATCCTTATTCAATACCCAGCTCTCTGATGTATAGCAAGTAACTGAAGAGACCATGAGCTGAACCAGCTGTACCTTGGTCTTCAAACTGACATTATTGGTCTTCAGCATTTTGGAGAGGTCTCTCACAGCAGGCTTGCACAATGCAATAAGTCTCCTGGTGTTTCAGGAAGATGAGTCTTGAAGGAGGGAAGGGATCACCAATCATGTGAACACTTGTCTTGGGGAGAGGACGTGTCTTTATTTGCTGGCAGAGTTTAGGGAAACTATTGTGCAAAATGGCCAAGCTCCCTGAACTGCTTTGTTCTGGGCTTTTTATGGGATGGGAAATAGACCAAGAACCAGCTCTGCTCCTCTCTTTGGTGATTTTAAACCGTTGATGTTAATTTCACAGTTTTAGCAGGGTAGAGGGTTGTGAATCTGGACATGTCTGGCTTTGCAGACATAAGAATATTCTTAGAAGGCCACAACTTCTCTAGCCCAGGAGAGAAAGAAACATTACTCATGGGATTACAGCATTCCAGGATTTTTTCAGATAAGGAAGCAGCTGCAGAGAATGTCTTCTCCCTTCCTAGGAATTTAAACATTCTTTCAGAGTCACTCCTTTCCCAGGTCTTCTCGCTCAGGACCAGTAGTGTTGATTGTCGGTCAAAGCAAGATATAATCATTGACAGCTTCAATCCTTTCTCTATCTATCATAATGTTAGCTGTTGATTCTGTAGTGAAGGTCTTTGTTTTCTTGGTACTGAAATGTAGTCCATACTGAAAGAGGTAGTCCTTGATCTTCTATCGCAAATATTTCATATCCTCTTTACTTTGAGCAATCAAAGGTGTATCTTCTACACAACACAGGCTGATGAGCCTTTTTCCAATCCTGATGCCGCATAGTTCTTCATAGAGTCTGGCTTCACAAATTATTTGTTCACTTTAAAAGAGTATTAGTTAAATTCCACATCAGATACTTGTTAAAGTCTGACAAGTTCAGACAGAAATGGATTTTTTAAAAGTGGTAGTTTTCATTTCTAAAATGAAGAACTATATGTGCAAAATGTGCATTACTTTAAGTCAGATGTAACTCTGGATTACAAGAATGAAAAAGTGACTACCACTAACGCAGTTATTTTAACGCAGATTAGGAACTAACCAAGGCATTATAAAACACATAAAAATAATCAAGAATTTAGTTCCACAAGCAAAAGTTTTGTAAGTCCAGATTGGCAGTACTGAAATCAGATAGGTACAATTCCTGCAATATATTGAGAAATTATTAACCTCTAACTAAAACATCAACCTAACAATAATAATAATTAAATTTGCTTATTGCATGCTAGACATTTTTTCTTTGTATAATAGATGTATTTATGTGTTGGTCAATTTAATTAACTTTAGATTCTCTCAAGTAGGTATAATTAAGCTCTCCAATTCCAAAGGGAAAATCAAAGACTTTGGTCCTACTCCAGATTAAAACAAGCTTGGAAGTAGGTGTGGCATTCACTTCCAAAATCGTTCGCCTCTGAAATAGCTTGCCTCCAGAAACTCAATGAAGTTGAAGAAATGATGAAAGTTATACAAGTATTCAGGTCTTTCATTCATAGGGTTTCTATGAGTTGTCTACAACTCGATGACACTTAACAACAACAAAACCAACATAGAAAGAGCTCCGTGGGCCTGGTGGATAGAATGTTATGCTACCATAGTAGTAGCACCACCCAAGGTGGGTGATGTTAATCTGTAGCCTTCAGGCCTGGTTTTAATTGGTTTCAGTCAAACATTGTTCTAAGTGCTATAGCACTGGTCTGTCCATTTGCTGTACAGAGATAACTAGTTGTTTCTGCAATGCTGAGCACTGTGACACTGATGTGTCAAATGCGGATGATAATGGTTATCTATGGAGACAGTGTTTGGTGGAGCTCCCCTGATTAAAACAAGCTTGGAAGCAGGAGAGGCATCCACTTCCAAAATAGCTTTCCTCTGGAAACTCTATGAACTTGGAGAAACAATGAAAGTTCTACAAGAGTTCAGGTGCAACTTTAACATCTATTAATATTTTACTGTGGTCATTGACTAATAGGAAGTCCTTCGGCAAGGTGCATTGACAGTGACTTTAGCAATGAGTTCAACTAGGTTATAGACGATGAATAGAATCGGGTTCATACCTGACTATATGACATATAACAACTTCAATAGGGAAGCTCAAGAAGGAACATATCTGATAAACAATCTTGTGTTTAAATAATAATATGTGAAATAATATTTGTTACATTTTGTGTTACAAATACTATGAGTAAAATATACTTATTAACACTCAAGAATACATTTATTAGCAATTATGATATAAATAGGAATTATTTCTTTTAATCTATATGCAATTTCGTAAGAAATTTACTGTTACTTGAGAAATTATCATTTTTCTCTTAAAGCTTTTTAAAAATTGTTCATTGGTTTGCTTTTAATAATTGCTATATAATAATATACTGCATTTTATTTATGCACATTGTATTTATACAATCATTCATATATGTTGTGTTCTATAAAATGGATTACAATTGATTTATGCCCATTTCCACCTCTAGGACAAAAAAATGTATAAGACCACTGTTGCACGAATAGGATAACTAAGCAACATAAGTATAAATGTTCAAAGGCAAAGAGGAGTAGGGACAAGGTAAAAGTGTGAAGAGGAATTTATTTCAGAAATTTTGTCATAAAAGTATTATTTTTCTGAGGTATAGATAAAAGGGAGTGAGGGTGTATCTATTCTGTTTACTTATTTATATTATAAATAACATTGCACCAGAATTTTTTCCAAATGTTTTAAAATAATTATAGTTTCAAATCAAGTAAATTATCCCAATAGCTGGACTATATGAGGAGGACTGTGGCATCAGGATTGGAGGGAGACTCATCAAAAACCTGCATTATGCAGATGACATAACCTTTCCTGTTACAAGTGAGGAGGGCTTGAAACACTTGTTTTAGAAGATCAAGGAATGCAGCCTTCAGTATGATTTGCATCTTAATATCAGGAAAACCAAGATTTTTACCACTGGACTGATGGGAAGCATGGATATATGGAGAGGAGACTGAAACTGCCAACAGCTTCATCTTGCTTGCATCCATAATTAACAGCTTGGTATGAGCAGTCAGGAAATAAAGAGGCATATTGCACTGGGAAAATCTGCAGTTAGGGACCTTTCCAAATTATTGAGGGGTAATGATGTCAGTTTGAAGACTAAGGTGCATTTGATTCAGGCCACAGTTTTTCTGATTACTTGCTATGCATCTGAGAATTAGACAATGAATAAGGATGACAGAAAAAGAACTGATGCCTTTGAGCTGTAGTATTGGAGAAGAGCACTGAACATCCCAGCTGTAGTATTGGAGAAGAGCACTGAACATTCAAAACAGATACGTTTTGGAAATGGTGCACTTGGAGTGCTCTATGGAGGGAAGACTGATAAGGCTTCACTTCACATACTTTAGGCATGTTGCTAGGAGGTGCTATTGCTTGGAGAAGTACATGATCCTGGGAAGATTGGAGGGTCGGAGAAGGAAGGAAAACCATCAACCAAGTGGATTGATGTGACTGCTGCAATGGGCTCTTGTGTGTCAGGAAGTGTCAGGATGGCTCAGGATAGAACAGAGTTCAGATCTTTTGTTCATAGGATCACTATAAGTTGTACTCGACTTGATGGAACCTAACAACAAAAACAATAACAACAAATTATGTAAGTGGTAATTTAACTAAGGTTTTGACAGTGATGATGCCATTGTTACTTATAAACCTTGAGCTTTAGTAGCTATCTTTAAAGTAAAATGATAGACATTAAAGTAACAATTTTGTAGTATCTTTGAAATGTGGACATTCCAAGATTAAAACATCATGACATCAAAATCCACTCAATGCCTGGGATATAATGTTATACGTTGTTGTTGTTGTTTTGTGCTATTGAGTCACCTGTGACTCATAGCAACTCTGTGTACAGCAGCTCTAAACTCTGCTCCTATCCTATGTCAATCTTAGTGTCTCTGACATACCCACACCCATTACCCCAGTAATTGAATCAATCCATCTCATTGAGAGTCTTCCTCTCTTGCACTGTCCCTCCACCTTCTCAAACCTGATGTCTCTCTCCAAGGACAGGTCCCTCCTTGCAACATGCCCAAAGTAGTCAGATGAAGCTTCAGAATTCTTGCCTCCAAGGAGCATCCTGGTTTCACTCTCTCTTGAGGAACATGTTTGTTCTTCAAGCAGTCCATGGTATATTCAATACTCTTCTCCAAAACCACAGCTCAAAGGCATCAATTCTCATTATATCATCCTTAGTTATTGTTTAGCTTTCTGATGCATAGAAAGTAATTGCAAGAACAATGGCCTGGATCAGCTTTACTTTAGTCTCTAGCATGACATTATTGCTCTTCAGTACTTTGGAGAGGTCTCTGACAGCAGACTTTCCAATGCAATTTATCTTTTAATTTCCTGGATGCTGGTACCAAGAATGTTGATTGTTAACTAAAGCTGTTAACAGTCTCAACTCTTCACAATTTATAATGATTCTTCCAGTTGGCCCAGTGGTGAAAATCTTTTTCTTGATATTGCGCTTTAATCCATATTGAAGGCTAAATTCCTTGACCTATTGCAACAAGCGCTTTAGAGCCACCTCAGTTTCAGCGAGCAGGGTTATGTCATCTGCATAATGGAGATTGTTAATAAGTCATCCTCCAATTTTGATGCCATATTTCTTCTCATAGAGCCCAGCTTCCAAAATAATCTGTTTCATATAGATTGAAAAGGTCTGACGATAGGACACATCCTTGGCTTATATCCTTCCCAGTTTTGTAATATATAGCTATTATAAATATGAAATAGATGTCTTATATTATTAAAAATCACTCATAATCCTTAAAGTTTTCATGGTGTTGTTAATTGCTGTCAAGTTTGGTGCAACTCTTAACAACTCTATGAACCTAATACCTTTCCATAGCTATCGTTGTTTCTCCAAAATTATAGAATTTCCAGAGGTATGTGGTTTTGGAAGTGGGTGCCTCTCCTGCTTCCAAACCTATTTTACAACTGGGAGCTCCACAGACACTGTCCACATTGGGAAACAAGTTTCAGCATCACAGCAAACCCAGATTACTTCGTACAGCATCTTGACAAAGAGTAATGTACAAAATGGAAGATTAATGTTTCTCCAAATATAACAACACTAGTCTCACTTAGCAGTAGTTAAGTTTCATCAAGTAGAATACAACTCATAAAGACCCTTCCACAAAAGACCTGAACTCTGTTCTATAATGAACATCAATTCTGTACATTTATGGAGTTTATAGAGTTTCAAGAGGCATCTGGTTTAGGAAGTGGATGCAACTCCTGCTGAATCAACCTGAATCAATCTGGAGTCTCCGCCAAACATCGTAACGATGAGTAACCATTATAGTATTTGACACAACTATGGCACAATGCTCAGCGTCACAGTAACTCCAAGTTATTCAGTACAGCAAATAGGCAAATGATTGATATTCAAAATTTAAAGTTTGATTAACTTTTCTGTTTGTCTCTAGAAAGAATAATAGAGAAAGTAGCTATAAATCCATTTGACTCAAATTTTGCTGAGGTTATCCTGTCATTTATTTAAGTGGCTAAAAATCTAGAAAAAAAGAAATGCATTAAAATTCTTTTATATATGAGAAAACACTTTGAATCAGTCATCACAGATAAGTATGCTTTGAATCAGTCATCACAGATAAGTATGCTTTCAGTGCTTAAAACAAATTGAAAAGGCATGAAGTAGCTAAATAATTTAAGCAAAATTTATTTTTGATTCATGCATTTCTTTTCAAATAATGCAATAACAGTATTTATTTTGGGACTATACTAATTAACTAGAAATGAAAATTATGACCTAGCTCCTTCAAATCTTCAGGATTTTCTCCTTAATCAAAAGAACACCCTAACTTTCTTGAAGCTTAATATGCATCCATCTATACCCTAGAAATAAATAGCACATATTAAAATCTGAAGTTCTTGTCGTACCCAAGAAATGCTAGAATATTAATGCCCTACATGGATTATTTTTTTATTATTGTTACATACCATTGAGTCATACCTTTGGGTTGGTGGTGGGATTCCTATCCACTAAGCCACCAGAGTGTTCTCATTAGATGTAGTGGACATATATAAAAGTAAATATAATATCACATAGATAGTAGTAGAGGTAGCTGAAGGTGGCCTTCACAGAATGAATTTAGGATTTACAAGCAGCTGTGGAAACTTTAGTATCACAGAAATATTAAAAGGAATTTTGCGGAATTTCGTTTGTCAACTTTCAAGTGAACAGACCAAGGTTAAAATAAAATGGAGGACATGAAGATACAGATTAATGTTATGAAACACAGAATATACAAATAGTTTGGCAATTAAAAATAGGAAAGTGTATGCATATTTGTTTGTTTTTGCCATCACAATGATTTTTGGCAGACATTGGTCTTGAAGAGAGGCAAGTATGTAACGTTGGGGCACTTGTGGCTTTCTTTTTGCCCCAAATGGGTGTCCTCAGAGCGGACTTGTTAGATGAATTGAGAGTCTCTGCCCAGAGTTTGTTAGCATTTGGGCATGCTGAAATGGTAAAATATGGTATTTTTACCACAGGTAAGTAGGGTACTGTTTTTGATCAAACATTCTTCTAGGTTGTGTATCTCTTGTGTGTCTATTTGCTGTATGGAGGTAACTTGTGGTTGCTGTGAAGCTGAACACTGTGATACTGGTGTGTCAAATGCGATAATGGTTACCCATGGTGGACAGTGTTTGGTGGAGTTCCCAACTAAAATATGCTTGGAAGCAGGAGTGGCATCCATTTCCATAAATAGCTTGCCTCTGGAAACCCTATGA
>NW_006399904.1:4835882-4843604 GCF_000299155.1 Elephantulus edwardii | reverse complement strand
AATCAATGTCTTCAAGTTAAGGCACTGGGAGAAGAGTCTGGAACATTTCATGGACTGTTAAGATAACAAATAGGTCTGTCTTGGAGAGGACGGAACTAAGTTTCTCTTTAGAGGCTAGGATTTTAAAGCTCTGAATCACATGCTTTGGGCATGTAGCCAGGAGACACCAATCCTTGGAGAAGTACATCATGCTTGGAAAGGTGGAGAGATAGAATAGGAGAGGAAAATCCCATATAAAATGAATTGATACTGTAACTAAGGAACTGGGGGTAGGTGTATCAGAGTCGGTGACACTGAATCAGGACAAAGGAGGATTCAGCGTTATTGTGCATAGGGTCGCTAGGAGTCTCAGTTGACTTCATGGCACATAAAAACAACCAGAAAAAGAAAATGGAAACAAAGAGCATACTTTATAATCCACATATTGTACTACAACTTGTGGTGTACAGCAGTACTACTCTATGTGTGTTGTTCAACAGTACTATTGCTATACATGATGTTCAAACAGAGCAAGGGAAAAATGCATGGTTCAAAATAAAAAAGAGTGTGTCAGGGACATGTCCTTTCTCCTTTTCAATATATATGTAGAGGAAATGCACAAATTCTTAGAAACCTACAACCTACCTAAACTGACCAGACTGAAATAGAACACCTGGACAAAAAAAAAAAAAAAGAAGAAGAAATTAAACAGGTAATAAAACAACTTCCAACAACAACAAAAAGAAGCTTGAACTAGATGGTTTTACAAGTGGATTTTATCAAACATTCAGAGAAGAACTGTATGAATTATACGTAAAGAATTTCAGAAAATAGGAAAGATGGAGTTTTCCCAGATACATTCAATGAAGCAAACATATCCTTGATACCAAAGTCAGGTTATGACACCATCAAAATAGAAAACTATAGACCAATAAATCTTATGAACATATATGTAAAAATCTTGAATAAAATTCTGGCTAATATAATCCAACAGTACATTAAAAAAATAAATAAATCACCATGACTAAAGTCAGATTCATAGCAGGTATGCAAGGATGGTTCAACATAACAAAAACAATCAGTGTAGTTCATCACATTTACAATTCAAATTGATACAGAAAAGGCCTCTGACAAAATTCAACAAGGTTTTCTGATTAAAACACTGAACAAAATAGGAATAGAAGGAAAATTTTCAACATAGTAAAAAGTATGTATACAAATAAAACAGCCTATATAATTCTCAATGAAGAGAAATTAAAGGAATTCCCTTTAAGAAGAGGAAATAGGCAACGATGTCCACTATCACCTCTCCAATTCAATATTGTATTGGAACAGTTCACTGAGGAAGCTGCACCTTATGAAGTAGAATATGGCATAAGGATTATAAGAAACTCATCAACAATCTTAGTTACACAGATGACACAGCTTTACTCACTAAAGTGAAAAGGACTTGAAGCATTTTCTGCAGAAGGTCAAAGACTGAAATCTTATTAGTTGTATGACTATGAATTGTATCTCAACATCAGGAAAACAAAAGTCCTCATCATCAGGCAAATAGAAAGCATGATAGATACAGGATTGAGGTTGTTAATTATTTCATCTTGCTTGGACCCACAATCAACACTATTGGTACCAGCAGTAAATAAATCTAAAGATTAGTTGCGCTGAGAAAATCTGCTATCAAGTATCTCTCCGGTGTGCTAAAGAGCAAGAGCATCAGTCAAGACACTAAGGCACGCATGATCTAGCCTACGATTGCTGGATATGCATCTGAAAGCTGGATAATGAATAAAGATGACAGAAGAATTGATGTCTTTGAGTTGTGATGCTGGAGAAAAATATTAAACATACCAAGTCTAGCTTTGCCATGTGGAAAAATTGGTAGATTTGAAAGGCCAAACTTTTATTAAATAGTGCAACCTGTAGAATGTATAATTATTTTATTAATTTCTTCATCCTTTATTTTGATACTTTGTATTAGAATAATAAGAATCAGAAAAGATATAACAGGCTTTTAGATCTTTTATATTTGTCCAAATTACTCACATATCTTCAAAATTATATTTATGGTACACAACATTTTATTATATGTTTGCTGTTTTTGTTAAGTGTCATTGAGTCAGCTCCAGTTTATATCGACTTTTTGTGGAACAGAATAAATTTTTGCCTGGTCCTGAGCCATCTTCATGATTTCTACTGTTTGAGCTAGTTGTTTCAGTCTTTGGGTCGAACAATCTTATTGAAGATCTCCTTTTTTTCCCAATAACCCTTTATTAACTATACATTTGAAAGGTAGAATTTTTGAACCTTTCTTTAAAACAGCTTTTCTGACATATCTACATATTTCATATAATAGATTATCAAGAACTGTATGGTAAATGGAAAAAATGGTTGACTGAATAAAAGCCATTATGTTGTTGTGTATTGTTGAGTCACAATAATTTGTGGGGGTTCAGAAGCTAAAATATGGGAGATTTTTACTTTGAAGCTGCTGGTGGATTCAAAAGGCATTCCTTGGTGTTGATAGTGCAACTCCTTCCACTAGGCCACCATTACTTATAATGCAGTAAAACACAATCAAACAAACAATAACAAAAAATCCCCAAAAAAACCAAACACTATGCATCACCTTAAATTTTGCATTATGTAGTTGGTAAAAGTTAGAATGAGTCATTTCAAAACTGAACTTTTTAACAACTGTAGTTGTTGTTGTATATTGATTAGTCAGAATCGATTCACACCTGATCCTCCAATAAGTTTTCAGAGACTGTAAATTGTACTAGATAGAAGAGATTGCTCCTTTTTCTCTTGTGGATTAACTTGCAGATTCCAACTATCTGTCTTTGGGATCATGATGCAACTCCTTAACATCCAAGACACCAAAGGCTCCTTTAATAGTTAAATTGGTTTTTATTGTTTAATGTGGTGTCTAGTTGCCTACAACTCATAGCAACCCTATGAACAATGGCTCTGAACCTCGCCCTATCCTGAGTCAACTTCATCATTTCTGACACATCTGCTCTAAGGGTCTTCCTCTTCTGTGTTGACATTCTATCTTTTCAAGTGTGATATCGTTCTTCAAGTATAATGCAGGTTATTGATAATTCTTCCTCCAATCCTGATGACACATTCTTGTTCATATAGCCCAGACTCTGGAATGATCATGTTGGTATATAGATTGAAAGGTCTAGCTGAAAGATACATCACTGACATACTCTTGTCTTGGTTTTGGACCATACCGTGTTCCTTTGCTCTGTTTAGACAACAGTTTCTGGTCTAGGTATAGGTTTTGCGTGAAAACAACCAAATGTTTGGATTCCCATTATTATCAATGTTAGCTACAATTTATTGTGATCCACTCAGTCAAATGCCTTTGCATAGCCAGTGAAACACAAATAGACATCCTTCTTGTACTCTCTGCTTTCAACCAAGATCCATCTGACATTGGCAAAGATATCTAACCCTAGTGTCATATCGTTTTCTAAACCTTGTTTATATTTCTGGTAGTTCACCCTCTAGATACTGTTCCTGTCATTCTCATGTGATATTAGTGATATTGTTCAATCTTTTTCACACTTTGTTCTATCACCCTTCTTAGGAATATGAATAAATATGAATGATGAGTAGCAGCACCCAAACACACAGGCCTGGAGGCCTTCAAGCCACATTATGCAGTAACATGTCAGGAGCAGAGCCTGGTGAGGCTCTGAGCAGAAGCACTCAGACACAGGACTGAAGTCCCAGAGCACCAGAAAGCATATGGATAGAAAGGAGAGACTGGAGACCGAACCATTATATTAGGGGTTAAAGGTCTCTTTTTGCAGCCCCTGAAAGTGGCAGGGCGAGAGGAGGCTAACACTGAATTTAACTATCAGTTTTTTATTTAGTAAGTGTCTTTACATGTTACTTTTCTTAATAGTTTAATTGTGTATATATTTCCTTTTTTTTGTCATCTGCTCTTTTGGGTACAATTCTTGTCTGTCACTGTACTATAGCTGAGTTCTAAAATTATGACAGACTAGGAAGTAGCACTGGCAATCCACTTCTGAAATAACAGGTTTTGAAACTCTATGATGAATGTAATCAGTAGAAAGTTCATTATCAGCAATCAGAACCAGGCCAGTGGTTGATTGCAGAAAAGATCATCCATTAACTGCATGTATATAGATCAAATGGAAATGAAACAGTCCCCCAGCCCACAAGAGCCAAATTATGGTGCAGAGATTATCCTACCTGAATTTAAAAAATGATCTCAAGAATATGCAAAGAGCATATATTAGCTGGATAAAAGCAAAGACTTCATACATGAAAACAGCAAAAAGCCACCAAAACACAGGCAAGAAAGTACTAAAATAGTTGTCAGAAGAGACACCAAAGAGAAGCTAAGCAAAAAAGAAAAAAAGAAAAAAAAGATGATGAAATAAGACAGATGAACAGAAGATTTCAAAGTAAAAGTCTAGAAGACAAAGCAAAATTTTAAAGTAAAATGGGGAAATGTCCTGGAGATAGAAAATCAAAGAAGGAAAGGCGGAAATGCTCAGTGTTTCTCAGGCTGAAAAATCTGAAGAAATATTCAAGCCTCTAGTTACATATTGAAGGTTTCTGTGGCAAAATATTGAATGATGAAGGGAAAATAAAAATAAGATTGAAGGAGTACATGGTCATTGAACCAAAAAAATAATCAATCAATACCAAACCATTGTAGGATGTAGCGCATGATGAAGATCAGTGGTATTAATTGAAAAAAGGTAGTCACCTTTCACTGGAGTAATTGACAAAAACTATGACTGCAACAATTTATTGAATACCAGTTAAGGTGATTTACAAAGAAATGCAGCTTGGATGCATTCATGTAGACCAAGATATTTGAAGGATGTCTACCGAACTGACTAGTTATTGTTGTTTTTAGGTTCTGTCAAGTATGATTCATAGTGACATATGACTTGAACCCTGCCCTATTCTGGGCCAACATCATTTCTGATAGACTGGAGGTCATAGTTTAAGTTACTGTGTTAATCCATCTCAGGGGGATCTTCATCTCCATCATCAACTCTCCATCTTTTCAAGCATGATATCCCTTTCCAAGGAATAGCCTCGCCTAGCTACATGTCCAAAGTATGAAAGATGAAGCTTTTCCATCTTTCCTCCAAGAATTACTTCAGCTGCATTTTTTAGGACATATTTATCTGTTCTTTTGACAGACCATGGGATATTCAGTACTCATTTCCAGTGCCACAACTCAAAGGCAATGATTCTTCTTTGTTATCTTTGTTCTTTTTTCCAACTATCTGATGCATTGAAGGTGATTGAGAAGGCCATGACCTGAATAAGGCACACCTTAGTCTTCAAACTCATCATCACTTTTCAATAGTTTGGCAAGATCCCTGACATTGGATTTATCTAATGCAATATATCTTCTAATTTCCTGACTGTTGGTACCAAGGGTGTTAATTTTGGTCCAAGCAAGATAAAATCATTGATAGCTTCAATCTTTTCTCCATCTATCATAATGTTGACTGTTGAGTGAGGACCTTTATTTTCTTTTTCTTTCTTTCTATATTTTTCCCCTTTGGCCATATAAATCTTTATTTTGGAATTGCCTTGTATATTGTAAGATATTTAGCAGTATCTCTGGCCTACCCAGTTGAGACAATCAAATCTGTCTGCAGGTTACTCTCAACAACAAGTTACTCTTGTTGTTGTATACTGTAGACTTTGAACAGACCCATAGCTGACTCTCTGCTGGCTTTTCAGGGGCAGTTAATCGCACAGGAGGGGATTGCCCATCCTTCTCCCATGGAGCAGCTGGTGGCCTCGAACTGAATGCCTTCAGAATTGCAGTGCAGCTTCTTGCCGCTCACAGCATATTTAAGCTGATAACTACTGCCTAGGGAATTTGGAAATGAGTGTGTGTGGTGTTGGGATATTTGAAAATGGCTTTTCTAGCCATTACTTTAGTTTCCTATTTGGCTGTGGTCTCCAGCTGCTTCAACTGCAGCAGACACATGATTCATCATTGATCAATATCTCCTACATCATCAATGTTATGTTGTGGGGACAACATAAAAGGGACACTTTAGTTTCTAGACTGACACTGCTGCTTCTCAGAACTCAAGAGAGGCCCCTGACAGCAAATTTTCCCAGTGCAATTTGTCTTTTGATTTCTTGACTGTTGTCCCGAGAATGATGATTATGGAGCTGAGCAAGCTATAATTGTTAACAACCTTATTCTCTTCTCCAGCTATCATGGTGCTGCCAATTGGCTAAGTGGTGAGAATCTTTGTCTTCTTGATGTTGACATTCAATCCATATTGAAAATATGGTGAGTATTGCACTAGAGCACCAAAAAGCCAAAACAAAGGCAAGAAATCAAGAAGTTAAGGAGCTGAACAGAAGATTTCAAAGGACAGTTCAGGACGACAAAGCAAAGTGTTATAATGAAATGTACAAAGGGCTGGAGTCAGAAAATAAAAAAAGGCCAAACTCACTTGACATTTCTTAAGCTAAAGGAACTAAAGAACAAATTCAAGCCTTGAGGTGCAATATTTAAGGATGCTAGGGATAGAATGTGTAATGATTTAGGAAGCATTAAAAGAAATGGAAGGAGTATACAGAGTCATGTACCAAAAAGAAGTGACTGACATAGAAGATTTTCAAGAAATAACATATGGGCAAGAGACAATGGAAGCTCAGGTTGCTCTGAGGACTTGGCAAAGGATATTACACAGTGAAATTCCAGGTATAGTGCAACAAATTCCTCAATTAATTAAAATAGATCCTCAGTCAGCAAGAAAGTTCAAGAAAGATTCAGCAACACAAATGAAAGAAATGTATAGTTTCCTCAATTGTCCAGCAAGTTTTGTCTTTTAGCAGTTACAAGTTAGCTTTGTATTCAATCAAACTGATTCTGATTCTGTCTCCAGAGCTCCATCCAACTATGCTTCACTGCAATCTTTCCACAGTTGGACCTTTATTTTCTTGATGTTGAGAAGTAATCCATACTGAAAGTTATATTGATCTTTTGCATCTTTTGCAACAAGTATTTCATATCCTTTTCATTTTCAGCAAACATGGTCGTGTCATTTGCAAAATATAGGTGGTTTCTGAGTCTTTCTCAAGTCCTAATACCACATTCCTCTTCATAGAGACCAGTTTCACGATTTGCTCAGCACGCAGATTAAATAGGTATGGAGAAAGGATATCACTATGGCATACACCCTTATTGATTTTAAACCATGCAATGTTACCTTGCTCTACAATTTCAGGATGCATCCTGAAGTACGATGTTGTGAGTGATACTATACTATCTCTATGCATCCTAGAACGGTTGGTTAATACCACTATTACTAAAATACATGTAGGAATAACTAAAGCCAAAGAGGGAAGTGTGAAGAGTTCAATTAACTTTTTCTGTGCAAAATATACAAAACATACAACCAAGATGCAATAATTATAATCAATAATTATTGGTTACTGGAACACAAAATTTGGAAATAATGAGGATGGAATGGTAGTTACAAAGTATGGATTTGGTGACAGAAATAAGATTGGAGAATGGCTGAATTTTGTGCACTCGATAATTTATTCAGAGCAAATAAATACTTTTGGCAAAAAATCACAAAAAGCAATTCTACACATGGACCTTACCTGACAGATTGTGCAGAAATCAGACCGATTATATTTCTGAAAAAACTCATTGGAGAAATGCACTATCAACAGTGAAAACCAGACCAGATGCCGATT
>NW_006399904.1:4825452-4826813 GCF_000299155.1 Elephantulus edwardii | reverse complement strand
CACAATTAAATGTTCTGGGATTCCCATTCATTTTGGGGAATATGCACTTTAGGCATAAAAGTGACAAATTAGCTTTTTAAAATTTTAAAGATTTTTGTTGAAATATTGCCCAAATGCAATACATCATCTGATTTCTTGACTGCTTTCTCCGTTACAGTTTATTGTTGACCCACGTAGATTGACATTTGAGACAATTTAAGTTTTTGGGTCATTTATTATTGTTTATGAATCCAGTTGTGAAGATTTTTGTTTTCTTTATGTTTAATAATAGTCTATACTGAAAGCTTTTTGTCTTTAACAGAAATGCTTTTTAATTTTTAGAAACAAAAAAAATTAGTATAAATGTGTCAGTGTGTTAGAGTCTTTCTTCAAATTGATATGTTAGTCTCTATGCAATGCAACTTCTTAAATTATGGCGTTTCTTAAGTATATGGACTGAGTAAATAAGGAAAAGGATACAAGAATGCAACAAATCTTTTCCAATCTTAGAAAAGACCTTTCTAACCAATAATATTAAAATAATTATAAGTACAGGTTAGTTTGTTACGAGGTTTCACTTTATTAATGCAGAGTCGATTTTTGTTTCCTAGGTGTACAATTCATACTAGTTCTGTCTCTAGAAAATACTTGGTAAAAGACCAAAGATTGATGTGCTCGATCTGTAATGAAATAAACCTGTACATGAATGTAGTTAATAGCAAAATTAGAAGTGGCTTACATTCAGATGTGAGTTCAAAGTTACAAATATATAAATGGAGACTTTAGGAATATTGAGATTAATTTTTTTTATTTGTCAGTAAAAGTAAGAGTTTCAAACGGTCAACAGAGAAGGACTGTACAAGAGGAAGGAGAAAATTGTAAATTTTATTTAAAAGAATGCTGCCTTCTGTAGGGCCACAACTTGTGTTCTAAAAATAAGGAGATAATCTGTGTCAAAGAGTTGAGTACTATCAAGAAGTCAGAGAATTCCTTAAACAGTGTTGAGACTGATGATGCCCAGAAGAAAGTCATTTGATGGAAAAAAGTCCAATAAGAGTGAATTTAAAAAAGATAGGTGTGGCAGCTTACAATTTTTCTTCTCATTAAGAGCAGAGAATGCATTAGTTGAGGAAAATGTTTAGTTTTTACCACTTGTCAGCATCATGGTGGATGGTGAAGAGACTGAGATTGTTAACAGCTTTAGTTTGCTTGTCTCCACAATCAATAATGTTAGTACCAATAGCTAGAAAATCAAGAGACAAAGTGCATTGAAAAAATCAGCTGTTAGGGACCTCTCCATAGTACTGAAGAGCAATAATGTCAGTCTGGGGACTAAGGTGTGCCTGATCTAGGTTATAGTCTTTGCAATTGCTTGCTATATG
>NW_006399904.1:4824038-4825237 GCF_000299155.1 Elephantulus edwardii | reverse complement strand
GAACTACTTTGGATGTTACAAGGAGGGACTCATCCTTGGAGAGACACATCAGCTTGGAAGGGTGGAGTGATGAAGAAAGAGCGGGAGACCATAGCTGAGATGGATTGATACAGTGTATGGGTTAATGAGGGTAAGTGTGTCAGACACAGTAAACTTGCACAAGATAGAGCAGGTATCACTGCTTTTGTACATAGGGTCACTATGAGTCACAAGTGACTCAACGGCACATAACAACATTTACTAAGATAAAACACAGGAGCTCTAGTTGCTTAATGGTAAGGAGCTCTGCTGCCAAATGAAAGATATGTGTTTTGATTTCACCACCCACTTTGCTGAGAAAGGTGAGCAATCTCCTTCTGTGTGATTTATTACCTTTGAATACTCACTATAAGGTCAGCTATAAGTCAGTCCTGGCTTGAGGATACATAATAATAAGAAAGAGATAGAATATATTGTATCATGTTAATTTACTGATGAACCATTTAGTAAAGAAGAAAAATTGATGATGCAGGAAATAAGAGAGAGAATTCCTAGAGTGAGTTATTTGAGTAGGCAAGAATGGATCTGATTTAATAGATAAATTGAGGGGTTAATATTTTATCAGCTTATAGGGTAATGTATCTGACATTAGAAAATTGAAATTGTTCACATAAATGAATTCATGCTAAAAAAAGGTAGTCACTTTTGCTATTTGAAGTTTATTTATAAGATCGTGTAGTCAAATCTTTCCAAAAGTGACCATAATGCCCAATTTTGCTTTTTCCTATTAAATGGTTCTATTTGCTTTCTTAAAGTTGTATTTGTAATTTTTATCTTAGCCATTGTATTATACTAATGGCATTAGAGATTTTCATGTTACAGGAAGTGCATCCACTTGGGTAAATGGGAGACAGTTACCTAAGCAATAAAAGCTCAATGCATTTATATATATATAAATTTATGGGCAATTGGAATTGGATACTAAGAAAGTAGTAGAGAGGATATCCTAGGATAATGAAGTAATAACCAAAAATATGATCATGACACATCTTTTTCCCAGGGCTAGTCTATTGATAAACATGATGATGTTATATAGCTTAATAGATGACAGAAAGTGTTAAGAACTGTGCCACCAGGATATGAACAGACACTTCACCAAGGAAGACATTCAGATGGCCAACAAGCACATGAAGAAAGGTTCAAAATCCCTAGCCCTGAGA
>NW_006399904.1:4817810-4821978 GCF_000299155.1 Elephantulus edwardii | reverse complement strand
GGAGGGAATGAGTGTGTTTGAGATGGTGACGTTGGCACAGAATAGAAAGGCATTTAGGGCTCTTGTACATAGGGTTGCTATGAGTCTCTAGCAACTCGATGGCCCATAACAACAACAACAACAACAACAACATTGGTAGTTAAGAAATATTTGTTTCATCTAGTTCCAAAATCATAAATGGAACACTGAAGTTAAAATATGATTGTTGTTATATGCCCTTGTGTTGACTAGGACTCAAAGCAACCCTATAAACAATAGGCCTCAACTCTGCACTATCCTGAACCAATCTCACCATCTCTGATACATCTGCCCCAATTGCCCCAGGCACTGCATCACTCCATCTCATCCAAGATCTCCTTCTCTTGTTCTGAGCCTCCACCGTACCATACATGATATACTCCTTACAAGGACTAGTCCCTCCTGGCAATATGCTCACAGTATGTGACTCGGAGTTTTGAAATCCTTGCCTCAAAGGAGCAACCTGGTTTCACCCACTCTAGGATAGATCTTTTGTTCTCTTGGCAATCTGTGGTATATTCAATACTCTTTATCTAGCACTACAACTCAAATACATCAATTCTTCTGTCATTTTGAGAAATTGTCCAGCTCTCAGATACATAGCCAGCAATTGAGAAGATAATGGCCTGGATCAGACATACCTTAGTCTCTAGATTTACATTGTCACTCCTAGAGAGGTCTTGACAGTAGACTTTTCTAAAGCAACTCTTTTTGTTTGTTTGGTTGTTTTGTTTCATTTCCTCACTGCTGGTGCCAAGAGTGTTGATTGTAGATCTGAGCAAGATGAAATTGTTAATAATGTCAATCTTTTCTTCCTTCATCATGATGCTGCTGATTAGCCTGGTGATAAGGATTTTAATCTTCTTGATGTTGCGATGCAATCTATAGTAAAGACTGCAATTCTTGACCTTCTGTAGCAAATGCTTTGATTTCTTCTCTATTTTGATGAGCAAGGTGGTGTCATCAATATAACACAAGTTGTTGTTGGACCTTCTTTCAATCCTGATGCCATATTCTCCTTCACAAAGTTCAACCTCAATCTGTATTGAGATTGAAAAGGTATGGAAAAAGGATGTGTCCTTGATACCTACCTTTCTTGATTTTGAACCATGTAGTATTTCCTTGCTCTACTGATACAAAAACTTCCTGGTCTAGGTCTAGGTTTCCCTTGAGAACAATCAAGCATTCTAACATTGAGAAGAATTTCATCTAAATGTTAGCCACAGCTTGTTAAAATAATCTGAAAAACCAGTAAAGAAACTATACTTTCTTTCAGTCATTTTCCTCTCAGTTGCTGAAATTTTGTAATATAAATGCAAATTTTAAGATTTTGTTGTTGTGGATTTTAGACTCAGAACTGACCAATAGCTGGCCCTCTGATGGGTTTTCAGAAGCAATTAATCACAAAGGAGGAGATTACCCATCCTTCTCCCACAGAGTACCCGGTGGCCTTGAATCATGTGCCTTTGGGATTGCAACACAGCTTCAAATAGATATTATCAGATTCAGCTGGAAATTTTTATGGTTAAGGGAATAATCTTCACAAATTTTCTTAATATTTTTAAGCTGTAAGTAGGCTAAAACAGGGCAATATTTTATTAAATAAGAAACAAAGCAAGGGAATACAAAGTAGTGTAGAACCACAGGGTCTATATGTTTTTAAAAGTTTTACTATTTAGAATATCTTACCTATAGTGGAATATTATGTTCTCATATTAATTTATTGCATACAATTTCAGGAAACTTAAACAGCTTTCCTGTATAAACAAGTAATATAAAAATCTCTTTATGAAAAAAATGCATGAAATCAGACATATAATTCCACTAACATAGAAAAGAAATTCAATTAGAGGAAAACTTTGAAGGAAATTATTTCAACTTGCATACATATATCATCATATTATAAAGTCTTTCTCTTTTCTTGACAAGATAATTCATTTTAACTCCTTAGAGTAGGCTTAGTTAACTAATCAGAATGTGATTAAATTTCTTAAGTCTTTTAAATTTGGTTATTGTTTATTCTCAAGCATAAGTAAGTATTTTCTTTGCTTGATAATTTAAGTATGGAACAATACAAACCTTAGTGATGATGTGTTGTACATTCTTTAGTTATTTGGAGGTAGCTTCATTGAGTTCCTTGAGTGACTAGGTTTTGTCAATGAACAGCAAAGTAAAGAAAATTTTAAATGGGGGAAAGTGGAAACTAAGTCACACAAAATTTAATTTTGTTTGTATTTGGGGTTTTTTTAATGAAAAAATTAAGGAGAATGCACTCATTATTTTATAACACTAATATTTTAAGGGGCTCTGGTGGCCTAGTAGCAAGAAGCAGTGCTGCCACCCTGAAGGCATGCATTTCAAGGCCCTCAGCTGCTCAACAGGAGACAGATGGACAATCTCCTCCTGTGCTACTAACTGCCTCTGAAAACCCACCAGAGGTTCAACTATGGGTCAATTCTGACCCTACAGTTCATAACAAAAATAACAATCATATTTGTACAGCAAGTATTTCTTTAGCACACAGCATAACAAAATTGATGGTTTGCAATCAATCTATTGTGTTGGGAAAATCTGCTGTGAAACACCTTTCTAGAGCACTGAGAGAAGCAACAGTGTTAGTCTGGAGATTAAGGTGTGCCTGATCCAGGCCATGATCTTCACAATTACTTGCTATGCACCAGAAAGCTAGACAATCACTAGATATGATAGAAATGGAATTGGTCACTTTGAGCTGTGATGCTAGAGAAGAGTATTGGATATGTCATGGACTGCTAGAAGAACAAACAAGTTCACCCTAGAGATAGTGAAACCAGGCTGCTCCTTGGAGGCAAGGATTCTGAATCTCTGTCTGATATACTCTGGGCATAGTCCAAGGAAGGACCAGTCCTTGGAGATGGACATCATGCTTGGGCCGGTAGAGGGACAGACAGCACAGGCAGGATGGCCTTGGATGATATGGATTGATTCAGTGACTGGGGTAATGGTGTAGGTGTGTCACAGACAATAAGATTGGCTCAGGATAGACAACAGTTCAGAACTGGTGTCCATAGGATCACTATGATTGGCAAGTAACAAGGAGAAGAACAAGTATCAATCTATAAGAAAACATGATCTTATAGTTTTATCATCTGTTCAATGATAGACATTGTGAAAATAAAAAGACCACATCAACTTTTCACAGTTGAATCTACAGTAGTCAAGCAACAGCATAGAATACATAGTTGCAATTCCAGTAACACATTTCTGAGACACTGTAGTCATAATTAAAGTTTATAGGATACTTCTGGGTCTCTACAAGAAAAATACTAATAACATAATTACAAAACGAACAAAAGAAATGGAAATAATTTTCACCGAGGAAGATAGTCAAATGGCAAACAGACAAGATATGCTCGAAATCAGTGGCGATAAGAGAGATGCAAGTCAAAACCACAATGAGGTACCATCTCACTCCATTAACAGTGGTAAAGTTTAACAGGGCAAGTAATAAATGTTGGAGGGAATGTAGTGAGATAGGAACTGTTAAACATTTTATTTTTTAAAATTTAGGTTGTTTATTTTTCATTTCAATGAACATCTACAGAGATTTTGGGATTCCATTCATTCATTGTTGCACCCTTCTCCCCGCACAAACCCCTCCCCCCCCATTTGCTCCTCTCCATTTTTGGTGGGGTTGTATAATGGTACAACCATTCTGGAAGATTGTTTGGCGCTTCCTCAAAAAGCTGAACATAATAATTTCAAATGACACAGCTATTCCACTACTTGGAATATACCCTGAGACTATGAGAACTGAGGCACAAACTGAGATTTGTACACTAATGTTCATAGGAGCAGTATTCACCATTCCAAGAACATGGAAAAAGGCCAAATGTCCAACCACAAATGAATGGATTGAGAAATTATGGTACCTTGACACAATGGAATACTATGCAGCACACAGGACTAAATTTTGTAAAGTATTACCTACCCTGAGAGGGACTGGAGAGCATTATGCTGAGGGAAATAACTCAGTCCCACAAGGATAAATCTTTTCTAAAACCACTATTGTAGAATGAGTTTAAGTAAATGAGAATAAGGATCATGGGTAGGGGGCGGGGTGGAACAAAGAGATGTGGATGTGCAGGGGTAGGTGGGATGAACCATAGAG
>NW_006399904.1:4812724-4816140 GCF_000299155.1 Elephantulus edwardii | reverse complement strand
AGGCACAGGAGGGGAAGGCCCTCTGGGTGGTGGATTGATTCGGTGACTGAGGCAATCAGGATGAGTGTGTTGGAGACAATGGCACAGGACAGAGAGAGTTCAGGGCTGTTGTACATAGGGTGTCTATGAGTTGCAAGCGACTCGAGGACACATAACAACAACAATAAGATTCCTTTCCATGAAACTTAAATGTAAAAATAGAGAATATTTACAACTATCAGTATACCCTAAGATGTTAAGAAGAAAAATGCTAGCATCACACCTGTAATAGTGTCTTTACAATAAATATGATAAGCCCCAGAAAGAACAAAAACAAATGATTTGTCAAATCATGTTACATGCATATTAATGGAATATCCACCAACAAATACATTAGTGGTATTCACTAGCAGTGAAGTCCTTTTTTCTAGGTTATTTTTATAACACTTTACATATGTTTTTGTACTATAAAATATTATTAACTTGGTCTATGTGGATTTGTTTATAAGAAGAAAATACTAAATTTTGGATTTAAAAACATGACTCTAGTTAAAATTTTATATAACAACCTGATTATAATTTAGAGTAGTTTAAAAATAAAAAAACTTCCTTTTGTTTGTTAATGACCACCCATAAAAAGTAAACAATTTTAAATTTTCTTAGAACACATCCAAGTATGGAAAGAAAACAGAGCTGAATTGAAGCTCTGATATCTCTGAACTTTGCTTTTGGCTCAAAATTATGTGTATTCTTAAAATGATTAGTAAACTTTGTTATTAATAAAGATCTCTGATTCTTCCGTGCATAATTTTACATTCAAATGCTACTATAATTCTACAGATTATAAAATAATTTATATTACTGTGTAGCAATTACTTGCAATCTTATTATTTTGCATCACAAAAACCAATACATGATCACACTAATATTCTTTCATAGAAGGGAAGTTGTGCTTGGAGTCTTCTGCATTACCTCAGTTCATGTTAAAAGCTCTGTAGCTTCTGATTCCAAATAAATACTTTAAGATTATTTTGAGGGGTAAAAGAGATGATTTATTAGGATTTTAGCCAATAGGGAAAATCAGCAGCAATGTGGTCTCCCATTCAGGGTTTTCTCAACCTCCCTTCCATCCAATATATAGTAAAGAGAAGAAAAGATTGAGTTAATAATCAGTAGGTTTGCAGATGGCCTCAATGTAGTGTTGATTATCATTTCTTCACTTTCAGATTTTATCTTTCTGTAAGTCAAGGCATTCATATATTTCAGTGAATTTTGTAAGATTTTTTCTTGCCTGTTCTTGGATCTTTTCTCCAAGTGTCAAGAAATATACCTTAGGTAAGAATATGAATTTGCAATAAATAATTAATATTAGCTTAGTTACTAGAAAGCATAATATAGCTACAAGATAGACAAAATTTCTTAGGACAGCCAATTACAAGTTGTTACCTCTCTTCATTTGTAACTTACTTACTTTTACATCCCATGATTAACTGATATAGGATAATAAAGGATATAGAAAGAGAATAACAATAAACAACTGTGATATTAGACAGGTTCATGCTTAGAAGGGTAGGGGGACAACACAGGAGAGGAAGGCTCTGAATGAAATGGATTGACACAGTAACTAGGGTTAGGGGAAAAGTGTGTAGGAGACAGTGAGATTGGCTCAGGATACAGCAGGATTCAGAGATATTGTGCATAGAATCACTTTGAGTCTCAACTGAATTGTTGGTACAAAACAACAACAATAACAATATTGCAGCACTTACAATTTCACACCAAGGGCTTTTGAAACTTACTTGATTTTACTTGCCTTGACTGGTATCTGGTAATATATACCTTCAGCAAAGGACTTAGGCATGTTATAAAGAGGGATAGCTACATTGTCAAGTATCACCAGTTTTTTCTAGCTTGTTTTTTATCTGCCAATACAAAAATTAAATAAGTTTATATTAAAAAATAAATTATAAAAACCTAATAAACATTTTATATATAAAGAAAACCTCATGTTAAGTAATTAACAGATGCCAAATACTTTATTCATTGATATAAAATATACCAAAAATTAGTTGGTGTAATTTTACTAAATTTTCTCATAGTAATTTCAAAATTGTCTGGAAAGTTTACTGTGATGTACTCCTAAATTGTCTCAGACTGCTCATGAGCCAGGGTCTTCAGAAAAAGGGGACGAACATCAATAACTATTCCTTTATCACATCTTCTGAATCCGATCCTGAACATAAGTAATTTTTATAACTAGAAAAAACATCCAGCGAACAAAACCAAACATAGGGTCATTTTTCACTCAGTTGAATTTACACATTACAAAGTTTGTCCAAGCAGAGTTAAAGAGGGTCCTAGCATAATCCAAGTTGTATCACTGGTAAGAAGCTTAGAGGCTCTTCTTTTAGCAAGTTTTACCTGGTAGATTAATTTGTTATTGTTATTTAAATAACTCAAATCATTGCCATAGAATCAGGACTCACCCATAGCTGACTTAATAATATCTTTTCTGAGGCTATAAATCACAGGAAAGGAGACTGCCCTTCTTTTTTTGGTGATCAGAACACCTCACTATGGGCTGCAGCAGTAGACTTGACTTAATCACAACACTTTGTACACAGAGAAAAACCTTTCCCAACACTGTTTCAGTCTCACAATCTTGGCTATTCTTTAATTTACTGTAGTCACTGTGTCCACCCTCTTGAGGTCTTCCTTTCCTTTTCTAAACCTCTATCTTTCCAGGAATGATATCTTTCTTCAAAAATAGATCTTCTTGATAACATGACAAAAGTATGTGAGATGAATCTTCACCATTATTTCCTCTAAGAAGAACCCCACAGTTTGATTATTTTTTTTTTTAAATACTAATTCATTGTTGCATAATTTCCGTGCCTCCTTCTCCAGTCCACTTGCTATGCACCTATTACTCTGGACTGTTGTCATACAAATCATGCATAATCATATATTCCTTTTAAATAGTTCTTTACTTCATCTGTTCCAATGCAGTTTTCATTATTTATCCCCTCTTAGTTTCCTCTCAACTCCAATGAAAGTCCGGTTTTATAACAGTGGTGTTATGCTTAGCACTTTTGTGACTAAGATATATTACTCAGCATAATGTCCTCCAGGGTCACTCATGTTGTTGTTGTTGTTATGTGCTGTCGAGTTGTTCGCCACTCATAGAGACCCTTTGTACAAGAGCTCTAAACCCTGCTCTATCCTGTGCCAACCTCACCATCTCTGACACTCATTCCCACCACCCCAACCACAGAATTGATCCATCTCATCGAGGCTCTTCCTCTCCTGTGCAGTCCGCTCTACTCTCCCTAACATGATGTCCCTCTCCAAAGACCAGTCCCTCCTTGTAACATGCTCAAAGTATGTCAGATGAAGCTTCAGAATCCTTGACTCAAAGGAGCATTCTGCCTTCACCC
>NW_006399904.1:4810898-4811939 GCF_000299155.1 Elephantulus edwardii | reverse complement strand
TTTATGAGTTTGTTTTCTCAGTGCTGCATAGTATTCCACCATGTGAATATACCACCATTTTCTATCCATTTATTTGTGGTTGGGGTTTTTTTTTTTTACTAGTTTATTTACAAATTTTGAATACATTGTTTTCAAGAACAAATTCTTTCAATTTTCCTCACCCCCCTCATCATATTGTACAACCCAATGATTAATACCTCCCTCCTCCTATACATTCACATCCTTCTGCTTCAAACTCTTTCACCTCTCTTGGATACTTACACTCATTCTACAATAATGTTTTTATACAAACAATATTTGTTGGTGGCACTTGAGTTGCTTCCATTTCTTTGCTATTGTGAATAACACAGCAATAAACATGGGTGTGCATATATCTGTTTGGGTGGCAGCTCTGGTTTCTTTAGAGAGTATTCCAAGTAGGGAAATTGCTGGAACAAATGGTATTTCTATTCCCAATTTTTTGAGAAAGTACCAGACTACCTTCAATAGTGGTTGAACAATTTTATACTCCTGCCAGCAGTGAATAAGGGTTCCAGTTTCTCCACAACCTCACCAGCATTTGTTGTTTACTGTTCTGTTGAACATTGCTATTGTTATTGGGTGAGATTATACCTCTTAGTTGTCTGGGGTGAGATATCTCTTTGATGTTCTCATTTGCATCCCTCTGAGAGCTAAAGACTGAAAATTTCTTCATGTGTTTGTTTGCCATCTGAATTTATTTTTTGGTAAAGTGTCTGTTCACAACCTGTGCCCGTTTTGTAGTTGGGTTTTTTAACTTTTTCTTGTTGTGGTGCTGGGGAATTCTATAAATTGTAGTTACAAGTCCCTTATCAGATATGACATTATAAAATATATTTTCCTGTCGTTGGGTTCCCTTTTTCTCTGTTGGACACATTTTTTAAAAAATTCATTTTAATGAAAATTGACAGAGACTTAAAGTTTCCAGTCATTCATTGTTGCACTTTTCTTGCTCCCCAACTCCTTCCCCCAATTCGCTCTTCTCACATTTTTTAATATACATAGGAATTTGATTCTTAGATG
>NW_006399904.1:4807708-4808748 GCF_000299155.1 Elephantulus edwardii | reverse complement strand
TACCACACTGTCTTGACCACCACCTCAATATAGTAGGATTTCAAAACAGGATGTGACATGTCTCCTACCTTGTTTCTCTTTTTAAGGAGTGTTTGGCTTATTTGGGGCCCCTTTTCATTCTAAATGAAATTGGAAATTATCTTTTGTATCTCATTGAAAAAATGGAATTGCTATTTGTATTGCGATGGCATTGAACGTGTAGATTACCTTTGATAGAACTGCCATTTTCAAGAGCATGCTATATTCTTCCATTTAACCAGGTCTCTTTTTGTTTCTTGAAGTAATGTTTTGTAATATCTTTTCTTTGAATAGATATTTTGTGTTCCTTGTTAGATTTACTCCCAAGTATTTAATCTTGTGGTTAGATATTGTGATGGGTATTGTTTCTCTTAGTTCCAGATCTGTATTCTATTTGCCCCTATAGAGCAATCCAATTGATTTTTGTATGTTTTTCTGTATGCTGCCACTTTGTTGAACTGGTTGACTATGTCCATTAGCTTTCTCACTGAGTCTTTAGGGTTTTCTAAGTATACTATCATATCATCTGCATCTAGAGATCATTTTACCTCCTCTTTGGTGATTTGGACACCTCTTAAACTTTTTCTTGTCTTATTGTTATTGCTAAGACTTCAAAAATATTAAATATGAGAGGTGATAATGGGCACCCTTGCCCAGTTCATATTCTCAAAATGAATGCCTTTAAACTCTTTCCGTTGAGAATGATGTTGGCTCTTGATTTCACATATGTATTTTTAACTATGTTGAGGAGATTCCCCTCTATTCCTATTTTGTTGAGTGTTCTAATCAGGAAAGGATGTTGGATTTTTTCAAAGACCTTTTCTGCATCAATTTATCATGTGGTTCTTGTTCTTTGCTTTGTTAATGTGATGAATTACATGGATTGTTTTTCTTATGTTGAACCATCTTTTCATACATGGTATGAATCCAGCTGGGTCATGGTGAATATTTTTTTGTTCATATACTATTGGATTTTACTGTCCAGGGTTTTATTCAGGATTTTTGCATCTGTGTTCATGAGA
>NW_006399904.1:4806808-4807608 GCF_000299155.1 Elephantulus edwardii | reverse complement strand
TACATCTTTTTTCTATTTTCTGAAATACTTTTTGTAGAATTGGTGACAATTCTTCCCTAAATGTTTGATAAACTTCACTTTTACTCCTTTTATGAATCCTTCTTGGTCATGGTGATTTATTTTTATGATGTATTGTTGGATTTTCTTGGCCAGGATTTTATTGAAAATATTTATATATATGCTAATGAGAGATATCAGCCTATTTTTTCAAATATTTTATGTATAATTGGTGACAGTTGTTCTCTGAATGATAAAATTCACTAATAACTGTCTGGTCCAGCACTTTTTGTTATTATTGTTGTTTTTGGAAGTTATTTTACTACCTGTTTAATTAATTTTTTGTAATGGGTCTGTCCAGGTGTTCTACTTCAATCTGTGTCAGTTTAGGTAGTTTGTGTTAAGAGTTTTTAAGGATTTATCCATTTACTCTAGGTTTTTATATTTGTGTATAGTTTTCCACAATATTCCATTGTAATTTTTTATTTTAGTTGGCTCTGTTGTGACATTTCCTCTTTCATCTCTTATTCAGATTATTTATGATTTTTCTTTCTTTTTCTTTGTTCGTTTTGCTAGTGGTTTGTTGATTTTATTGACCTTTTGAAAGAACCAACTCCTGGTCTTGTTGATTATTTCTTTTTTCTTTTTTATTTATTTCTGTCCTAATTTGCATAATTTCAATTTTTTAGAGTGTCTTAGGTTTTCTTGCTATTCTTTTTTCAACTTTTTGAAGAGTTTCGGTTAAAGAATCAATTATAAGATTTTTCTTGTCATTTGATTTGTTTACTTATTGTTATAAATTT
>NW_006399904.1:4796769-4806448 GCF_000299155.1 Elephantulus edwardii | reverse complement strand
TCTTCAGCATCTTTTTTTGAGTTTCTTTCTAGTAGCTCTATCTTTTCTTGAGAATAATGCATTAAAGTATTCTATCACTATTGTGGTGATTTTTATTTTTATTTTTTTTCCAGTTCTGTTAATGCTTGCTTTGCATATTTTTTTAAATTTTTATTTCATTTCTTTATTTTTCATTTCAGTGAACATCTACAGAGATTTTGGAACTCCATTCATTCATTGTTGCACCCCTCTCCCGCCCCCCCCGCTTTGCATATTTTGCAGCTCTATCATTTGGTGCACAGGTATTTATTATGGTTATGTTCTCCTGTTCTATTGATTGTTTAAACATTATATATTGACCTTCCATGCCCTTTGTGATAGATTTTTGCACTGAAATCTATTTTATCAGAGATTAATATTGCTACTCCTGCTTTTTGGGAGGCCTGGAAGACTCCACTGTGGAAGTGTGGCTTTTTGCTTCTTGTGGATTTTGGTCTGGATAGGCAAGTAAAGGGATGTTTTAGAGAAAAAGCTTTTTGGGGGTCATGTTTAAAGTGTTTTTTGCCCTTTCCCCCCAAAGGTGAGTGTCCCTGAGCCTTTGTCTAGGGTTTAAGTCTGCTCAAAGACATTGACTTAAAATCGTACAGGAGTAGGATGTGAGTTCTGGCAGAGGCCTGGAAGACTCCACTCTGGGAGTGTGGCTTTTTGCTGCTTGTGGATGCAAGCAATATTCGAATGAATATTCCTTGAATGACAGAGCAATTTTTTGTCTATTTGCTGAACTGAACAACTTGGTGTTGTTGTGGTGCTGTGCACTGTTCCATAGTCTTGTCAAATACCATAATGTTTACCCATTATGTATAGCGTTTGGATGAACTTCCAGATTGAGTTTTTCTAGGCAGCAGGGGTGGCATCCACTTCCTAAAACTAGATGCCTCTGGAAACTCTACAAACTGTATAAACTCTTTAAATGTACAGAAATGATGGCAGTTATAGAAAAGAGTTCTGTACAGAAATACATTCGTCATAGAACAGAGTTTAGATCTTTTGTGTAAAACATACTTTCAGTCATATTCAACTTGATGATACTTATCCATTGTTAAGTGAAACTAGTGCATTACATCTGGAGGAACACTCTTCCACTTTGTACATCACTCTTTGTCAATGCGCAGTATGAAGTAATCTGGGTTGCTGTGATGGTGAACCTTGCGCCATTGGGGTATCAAATACCAGAATAGCTTCCCAATGTGGGCAGTGTTTGGTGGAGCTCCCAGTTTTAAAACAGGTTTGGAAGCAGGGGTTGCATCCATTTCCTAAAGCATATGCCTCTGGAAACTCTGTGAACTTGATGAAATGACGACCGTTATGGAAAGACATTAGGTACTTTGTTCATAGAGTCACTTTGAGTCATTCTCGACTCAAAGGCAATCAACAACAACAATCGCCTGCTTTTTGTGGTTGCCATTTGCTTGTTTGCTTGTTTTTTTTCCAACCTTTAGTTTTTAGTCTTTCTTTATCTTCACTTTTCATGTGTATCTCTTGTAGACATTATATTGATAGGTTTTATTTTTCTATCTAATCTCTCTTTTTCATTTGGGAGAGAGGACACTCTGAGGAGGAATGTGGCATCAGGATTGGAGGAAGACTCTTTAATCCCATGTTATGTAGATGACAACACTTTTTGCTGAAACTGAGGAGGACCTTAAGCATTTTATGCAAAAGGTCAAGGACTGCAGCTTTCAATATAGATTGAAGCTCAACATCAAGAAAACAAAGATTCTCACCAGTGGCCTAATTGGTAGCATCATGATAGATGATGAAGAGATTGAGAATGTTATCAGCTTCAGTTTGCTTGGCTCCAGAATACACACTCTTGGTACCAGCAGTCAGAAAGTCAAAAGACAAATTTCATTGGGTAAGTCAGCTGTCAGGGGTCTCTCTAGAGTGCTGAAGAGCAATGATATCAGTCTGATCATTAAGGTGAACTTGATCCAGGCTGTGGTCTTTGCAATTACTTGCTATGCATCAGAGAGCTGGACAATGACTAGGGATGATAAAGGAGAATTGATGCCTTAGAGAAGTGGTGCTGCAGATAAGTATTGAATAGACAGACCATGAACTGCTAGGAGAACAAACAGGTTTTTCCTGGAGAGGGTGAAAGCAGGTTGCTCCTTGGAGGCAAGGATTCTGTAGCTTCATCTAACATACTTTGGGCAAGTCACAAGGAAAGACCTGTCCTTGGAGAGGGACATCATGCTTGGGAGGGTGGAGGGACAGTGCAAAAGAGGAAGATCCTTGATGAAATGCATTGACTCAGTGACTAGGGTAGTGGGATAGGAGTGTTAGAGACAATAAGGTTGGCTCATGTTAGGGCAGGGTTCAGAGTCATTGTATATAGGATCACTATGAGTTGCAACTCAATGACACAAAACAACAAATCTTTTGCTCTTCACTGGTGTGTTTAAAGGTAAGGTTGTATTAATATTATTTTGTTTAATTCATTTTCTGTGTTGTTGCTGGTTACTTTGGTACATATGGCTTTGTGTGACATCTATTTAAGAAGCACTTACTATAGTATTTCTTGCAACACTGGTCTTGTTTTTCACAAGCTCCTTAGGTTCTGCTTTTCCAAGAATAGCTTGATCTCTCCTTCATATTTGATGGGCACTTTTTCTGGGTATAGTATTTTTAGCTGACAATTGTATTCTCTGAGCGTTTGATATACGTCATTCCACTGTTTTTTTGCTTGCATGGTTTCTACTAAGAAATGGGCACCTAATTTTATCTGCTCTTTCTTATAGGTTACTCTTCATTTTTACCTAGTTGCTTTCAGAATCTTTCCTAATTTTTGGTTCTGGCAAATTTGAGTATAATATACAGTGTTTTTCGTTTGAAGTCTATTCTATATGGCATTCACTCAATGTCTTGAATATATATTCTCTCATTCTTAATTTTGCCTGACAACTTTTCTCCGAATAATTCTTTCACAACTTTTTCAGTGCCTTTATTTGCATCTTTCTGTTTTGGTATTCCATTTATGTGCATGTTATTCCTTTTGATGGTGTCCCTCATTATTCTAAGGATTTCTTCTTTTTCCTTTCTTATTTATTCTGCTTTTTGTTCTAGCAGATCAGTGCTGAGAGTTCTATCTTCTATTTCACTGATCTTGTGTTCCATCTGTTCAACTCTGCTCATATGTCCCTCCAACATGTTGACAGCACCTGAAACATTGGTCCTCATATTCAGAGTTGCGGTTTCTTTATTTTTCAGAGCTTCTAATGCCTTATTTGTATTATCTGCCTTGTCTTGAATTGTTTTCTTTAAGTTTATCTTGGCTTTTGCTTGCAAAGACCTGTAATTCTTCGTGTTTGTCTCTCACCCATTGAAAATATATAATCATTGTTCTTTTGAATTCTGTGTCAGAAAGTTCCATCAGACTTTCTGACATCAGGAAATCCTTTGATTCTGTGTCATGATCACTTTTGTGGGGTGACACCTTGTTTTAGTTTTGTGTAGGGTGTGAGGTAGTCTGATTCTTCCATGTCATTGCTGTGGTAGAATTTTTCATGCCTGAGGCCTTAACAGGCCTTTGGTCTCATATTGTCTCAGGAGCTCACTGCTTCAGCAGAGGGAAGAGTAGCACAACCTACCTGAATTCCTTTCTGATCCTTTGACTCCAGGAAGGCTTACTTCAACTGGGGAAAGATATGGCCTGTCAATTAGTAGGCTTCTCAACCAGGCAACTGTCCCAGCTAGGGTGTGTCTAAATGATCCACAGTGTTTCTGTAAGTGGGAAGGAAATGGCTTCAACTGTGATATTGGTGATCCTGGTGCAGGACAGTAGTTGGGTGGTCTCAGGCAGTAGGGCAACAGTCTAATGCTCTGGCCAGAGCTTTTCTGAATCTCACTGGACCTGCAGCCCCTTACCTGATATGCATTTGTTCTATTGCTGGCTGGGGTGTGAGTGCCTGGACTGGGCCACAGCCTTCAGCAGATACCAGAGAAGCAATGGCAGAAAGACACTCTTAGGCCCAGTCACACCACACAGGCCATGGCATCTGCAGTGGGGTGAAGGTAAGATCCATGACAGGCGTGACTCATGGCAAGTGTGACCTATATATTACTTTTCACTGACACCCTAATTCACAGAAAATTCTTCTTTAGTCTTCTTTTTTGGTTGCTCAACTTTCACAAGTACGTGATGTCATTGAAAATACCATGATTTGAGGCAAGCTCAACTTAGTTGAAAGTGACATCCTTGCTCTTCAGCATGTTAATTTGGTGTGTAGTAGTCTATCTTCCAAATGAATGTATTTTGATTTCTTGATTGCTGCCACTACGAATCCAAGTAAAATTCAATCTTTGACAACTTCAATCTTGTCTCCATTTATCATAGTGTTTCCTATTAAGGATTTTTAGGATTTTTGCTTTCTTTCAGTTGAGAAGTAATATACACTGAATGATCTTCAGCAAGTGGTTTGTGTCCTCTACCTAGCAATGTTCTCTTCTTATACATAGAATTTTATCTAGTTCCATTATTTTAGAAGTGGATGTTTACTGCTTTTTTAGTCTGTTTTTGTCTGGAAGCTCCATCGCAACCTGTTCATCACAGGTGACCCTGATACTATTTGATACACTAGTAACAGAGATTCTAGCATCACAGTAAAACACAAGTCATCACAGCACAGCAAACTGACATATGAGTGGCAGGTTAGACTTTTATGTCATCCTAAATATATCTGTATAGCACCACAGACAAGAGATCCTAAGTCTGCCCTTCAAATATTTTTTAGCACAAAACCTACTTGCACTTCATGTAATAATGAACACATAAAGAGTTTTATGCATGTCCATCCTTTGAGGGGACGTGGATAGGTATTTTGGTATCAATGTGCAATGATATATCTTTAACCCTGTTGGCAAACATCAGTCCTTAGAGGATGGGCGGGATGGTTTATTCAGAAGCTTACAGCATCATGTTCACATCTCTCCCTGAAGTTTTGGCAGGTTATAAGTTTATAGATTTTCAACTAGTTTCCACTTGTTTAGCAGTTACCTGCCTATTTTAGAAACAAAACAAAACAAAACCACATCACCTTGATTGCTATAATAATGCCAAGGCCCAGTGGTTAAGCAGTTTCTCTGACAGCCTACAAAGTTGAAGTTAGAACTCTGCTTGGGAGGACGGTGTGGCATTATAACTCCCTAAAGATTTTAGCTCTGGAAATCCTTTGGAACATTTCCACTATGTACTGTATAGTCACTAGGAGTTGGAATATATTGAGTGATACTATTTGGAATTATTTTAGAAACCAGAGAAAAAAAGTCAAGACAAGGTTTGGGTTGTTGTTGTTGTTTCTGTTGTTATTGTTGTTCCTCCACAGTTACACTACTTTTACAAGTTCTTGTTGTTATCAGGTGCCCTTTTGTTAACTATGATTCAATAACAATTGATCTTGTGAATATCAAATCTGAATCTTCCCATATTTTTCCCCATCTTCATGATCTCCAACATGCCCAAGACCGTCGTGTAGTCACTGTGTCAATATATTTTTTTGAGTGTCTTTTTCTCTTTTTCTGACCCTCCACCTTTCCAAGTTTTATGACTTTCTCCAAGGACTGGCTCCTCTTGAAAATATGCCCAAAATATGGAAGATGGAGTTTCACTATTCTTGCCTTTATTAATAAATCTGGTTGCACTTCATCCGAGGTTGTTTGCTTTGCTGGCAGTTCATGTGATAGTATCCTATGCCAGCCTAACTTTTCAAAGATGATGTATTATATTTGTCATTATTAATTGTCCAAATTTCAGATGCATACAAAGCAACTGGAAATGCCATATCTTCCTAAAACTCACATTGTTGCTCTTTAGCATGTTAGAGATTCATGTGAAAGTAGGTTTTCACAATGCAAAACATCTTTTGATTTCTTGAGTGCTACTGTCATGGTTATTGATTGTTGATACAAGTCAAATGAAATAATTTCATTGTTTTCCATGATGTAACTTGAAGATTCAGTTTTCTTGATTTTAAAATGCTACCCATGCTGAATGCCGTAGTCTTTCTTATTCTGTAGTAAGTGCATCAAGTCTTCTTTAATTTCCGCAAGCAAAGGTTACTGATGAGGCTTTTTCAATCCTGATTCCACAGTATTATTCACAGAGTACTTAAAACACCTGCCGTTGAACTTCTCAGTTTGTTACTTTATTAATTATAATTACAAAATTATTATTAAGACAGATGATATCATATGAATAACATACATGTAGACAAATTTATGAAGTAATTTACCTAACAGTAGGAAAAAAATAACCCTGGATTTACCTGGTAACATTGACAAGTTTTCAATACTTATTACTTGATAAGGTATAATTTTCTTACATCAATATTCTTTATAAAATATTGTCTGAGAGAAAGCATACATTCTATATAAGTAAAATCAAGGTGCTTATTGAAAGTAATTATCTGGGTAAAAAGTCATCCAAATTCACATAGTGAAAAATGGTTCATCTACCAGATAATGAAGACAAGAGCATTCTTACTGACTTGGGTCAATGGATAAAAGTTACAAAATCAAAAGTTACTATAAAACAATCAGGGGGTTAAATATAGGTTATATAAATAAAAGTAGTAGTTAATTTGAGTGTGTAGATAACATAAACAGGATACATTGTTAAGATTATATGTCTTCAGTTTTTGCAGGATAGTTCCAGGACAGAGGCAGAAGAGAATTTTTGGGAACTCACTAAAATATTGTTTTTTTAATCTTGTCTGTTTGGGGGGCAATTGTCAGGATTTATTGAAAATGCAGTGATTTCACTATCTGTCGGCCAGAAGCTTTTGTATCTTGCATCTGCTAGACGACAGAGAAAAGATCCCTTGGGAACAGACTGTGACATCCTGCACCTGCCAGAATTCAGCGAAAAAGAATGTCTCCTTTAAGGGATATGGTTAGGTCAACATCAAGGTTAGGAGAACTGTTACTGGAAAAATTAACTTTAAATTCAACATGGATTCTATATTCTTGTAAAGACTTAAAATGGAATTAAGTCTTGGATATTAGGCTAATTTACTTACATACACCAAATACCTTTGATTTTACACTTTCATGCAATAACATTTTGAAAAATCTGAGTTTTTATGTGGTTCTTAGAAGAAGGTAGTAAATATCTCCTGCAGAGTCTTATCTTTTGTGCAATTATATAGTAATGTGAGGGGGAGATTAGAATAATAAAACTCTCTACATTTTCATGTATTAGGTATACAAATGAACTCCCATATTGTTCAAACAAGATTATCTGCTATTAAGTATAATATTTGATTGAACTATCAATGGTTATTTACTTACACATGTACATGTATGTTTATACATATACTTATGTTTTCCTTATACATATGTCATTACGTAACGTCAAATCACTTGCAACTTATAACAACCTGATGCACAACAGCTCTGAACCCTGCCCTATCATGAGCCAATTTCACTGTCTCTAACACACCTATCCCCATCACCTCAGTTACTGTGTCAATCTACCTCCTCCAGAGACTTCCTATTTTGTGCTTTCCCTCCATCCTTAAGCATGATATCCTTCTCCAAACACTGGTCCCTGTTGACCATATATATGTCCAATATATCAAAGTATGTCATCCAGAGCTTCAAAATCCTTGCTTCCAAGGAGCAACTTGATTTCACCCTCTCTAGAACAAACCTGTATGTTCTCTTGGTGGTCCACAGTATGTTCAATACTCTTCTCTTACACTACACTCAAGTCTTCTTCTGTCCTCCTTAGTCATTGTTTGGCTTTCTGATGTATAGTAAGCAATTACAAAAACCATAGCCTTGATCAGATGAACTTCATTCTCTAGACTGACATCATTGCTCTTTAGCAGTATGAAGAGGTTCCTTACAGTAGATTTTCCTAATGCAATTCAATTTTTGATTTTCTGACTGCTGGTGCCAAGACTGTGATATTTCATTCCAATCAATATTGAAGGCTATAGTCCTTGATCTTTAGTAGCAAGTGCTTCAAGTCCTGCTAAATATGGCGAGCAAGGTTGTGTCATTTGCATAATGCAGATTGTTCTTGAGTTTGTCTACAATCCTGATGCCTCTTAAAGTTCAGACTCCTGAATGACCTGTTCCACATCTAAATTGAAAATGTATGGAGGCAGGATGCATCCCTGATGTACTCTTTTCCTGATTTTGAACCATGTATTATTCCCTTGTTCTGTTCTAATGACTTCCTGATCCAAGTATAGGTTTCACATGAGCAAAATCAGGTGTTTTAAGTATTCCATTCTTCTCGAGATCAGCCACAATTTGCTGTGATCTACCTAGTCAAATGTTTTTGCATAGTCAATGAAACACAAATAATCTCTGGTACTCTCTACTTTCAGCCAACATCCATCTATCATTGGCTATGATGTCCCTAGTCCCAGGACTTCTTCTAAACCTACCTCATACGCCTAGTAATTTTCTGTTGCTGTACTGTTTCTGTCATTTTTTTATAACCTTCAGCAAGATTTTGCTTGCATGTGTGATATTGGTGATGTTGTTGTTGCATATAGCTCACCCTCCGGTGGGTTTTCAGAGACAGGAGGAAATTGCCCATCCTTCTGGGAATAGATGATGGGCTCAGTCATGTGCCTTTGGAATTGCAGCACAGCTTCTTGCCACTAGCCCACCAGAGCTTCTTGATATTATTCAATAATTTCCACACTCTGTTGGATATCTCTTTGTTTTTGAGTGGTGATAAATATGGATGCTTTCCCATCAGTTGGCCAGGTGGTTGTCCTCCAAATTTCTAAATTAAAAAGAATATAACAAAGATACTATATATAAAACATCAGTCTCAATTTGCCATTTTATTTTGTGTTATCTATTAACTTTTCATTTAGTTTTTAATACAAATATTTTTGTAATATTCCAAAATACTTTTAGTTATCATTATGTTATTTAGATCACCAAAGCTTGTCACTGAAATATCACAGACTGCTCTACTAATTGATTAAATTAAACATAGAGGGTAATTCTTAAACCAAAGTATCTAATATCTATAAATATTGTGTTATTGTTGTTCCATCAAGTTGGAACTAACCCAAAGCAGACCCACTAGTGAGTTTTCAGGGGCAGTTAATCACACAGGAGATTACCCACCCTTGTCTCCTAGAGCTTGGTTATAGGCCATTTGATCTTCAGCCTCACAGCTTAGATCAGTGTTAGAAATTTCCCTTAGTTCCACCAGTTATGGAGGCCTCTAGCCTGGTTCTGTGGGGTAGCAATTCTAGATCAGGTCTGTCTCATATTAGTCTCTGGTTTTTTTTTTTTTGCTGAGGCTGCTGTTGCTTGTATTGATAATCCTTCTATTATTATAGTGATTAAATAAGGAAGTCAGTCAGAAGGATTTAATTCAAGTTCGCAGCTAGATACAAGCTCTTAACCCAGCCAATTATAGTGTCTACATCCTGGTCCCCAACACACAGAAGTTATCCAACACGGTTTGGCAAAGACTCCTAGATCTGTTTCTGTAGGGTGACAGTCCCAAGGTCATCTCTCTCATGTCAGGTCTCTAGTTCTTTACTGTGCCTGCTATGCCTGTGGTTCTGTTAGACTTCTGTCTGAAAGTTGAAAACTTTAAAGAGCTTCTAAGAGTTAGTTTAAGAGTTTAAGCACAAAAATTTATAGATATATATAGTTGAAT
>NW_006399904.1:4788314-4796619 GCF_000299155.1 Elephantulus edwardii | reverse complement strand
AATGCTGAAATGAGACTTTCAATCTGTGTTCTGTACTCTTAGCTAGGCTTTCCCTTTTTTTAAGGTATAAAGGTGTAATATATTTATATATTTTTGTTGATTATCTTCGAGTTGAGCATGACTCATAGCAACCCTATGAACAAAAGGCCTGAAACCTTTCTATAACTTTCAATATTTATCAAAGTTCATAGAGTTTCCAGAGGCATGTTGTTTTGGAAGTGGATGTCACACCTGCTTCCAAGATATAAATATTTCTATTTCTACTTTCTATTTCTATTATTTCTATATTTCTATTTCTAACTTCTAATTTCTATTTCTATTCCTATTTCTACTCCTTACACACACACCCCCGCATATACATAAAAGGAAACTCTGGTGGCCTAGTGGCAAAAAGGTGTGTTGCCATCCTGAAGGCATACAGTTCAAGGCCACCAAATGCCCCACAGGAGAAGGATGGGCAATCTCCTCCCAAGTGATTAACTTCTTCTTCTCAAAACCTACCTTTCTTGGGAATGGAAACAATTATGATCCTCTTCCAGTCCACTGTCCAGACAGCAGTCCTTTACATTTTTTGGCATAGATTGGTGAGAGTTCATCCGAAGCTGCATTTGCTCATTGAAACAAGTCAATTGGTATCCCATTGATTCCTGGGGCTTTATTTTTTGCCACTACCTTCAATATAGCTCTACTTCCTCCTTCATTACCGTAGGCTCCAGTTCATATGGTACTTTCTGAAATTTTTCAGTATCAATCATTTATTTCTGGTGCAGTGACTCTGTGTAATCCCTCCATTCCTCCGTTTTGATGCTTTCTGGGTCATTCAATATACTGCCCATAGCATCATTAGTATCACAAACAAGCAAAATACTGCTTCATTCAAAGACAGCTAAATAGTACTTAAATATGGAACTGCCAAAAGTTCAAACAGGATTTAAAAGAGTCCATGGCACCAAGGATATCATTGTTGATGTCGATGGATCCTGGCTGAAAGTAAGAAATATGAGAAGAATGTCTACATATGTTTTATTGACTATTTACAAGTATTTGACTGTATGGATCATGCTAAGTTGTGGCTGACATTGAGAAGAACTGAAATTCCAGAGCACTTGATTATCTTCATGAAGAACATGAGATTCTGGATCAGAAGGCTGTTGTGTGATTAGAGCATGGGATTATTGCATAGTTTGAAATTGGGAAGTGAGTGCATCAAAGTTGTATTCTCTCTCCATAACTGTTAAATCTATATGCTGAACAAATTATCTGAGAAACTGGGCCCTATGAAGAGGAATGTGTCATCAATACTGGAGGGAGACTCATCAATAACCTGATTTATGCAGATGTCATTGTTGTTATGTACCATCAAGTCACATACAACTTATAGTGATCCTATGTACAATAGTCCTAAACCCTGCTCTATCCTGTGCCAATTTTACTGTCTCTGATAAAGCTACCCCCATTACCTCAGACACTAAATCAAAATCCACTTAACAGAGGGTCTTCCTCTCCTGTACTGTCCCTCTACTCTCTCAAACATGACGTCCTTCTCCAAGGATTGGTACCTCCTTGCAACATATCTAAAGTATGTCAGATGAAACTTCAGAATCTTTGCTTCCAAGGAGCCTAATTTGTCCCTCTTCAGGACAAACCTGTCGATTTATGCAGATGTCAAAACCTTAATTGCTGAAAGTGAGGAGGACTTGAAGCACTTGTTGCAGAACATCAAGGGATGTAGCCTTCAGTATGGATTGTGTCTCAATATCAAGGAAACAACATATCTTACTATTGGACTAATGGCAGTGTCATGATGGATGGAGAGATTGAAACTGTCAACATCTTCATCTTGCTTGGATCCACAATTAACATCAGTCAGGAAATAAGGAGACACATTGCATGGGGGAAACCTGCATTTAGGGACCTTTCCAAATTATTAAGTAGTGATGTCAGTTTGAAGACTAAGATGTGTTGGATTCAGGCCCTCCATAGTCTTTCTGATCACTAGCTATGCATCTGAGACCTGTACAATGAGTAAGGATGACAGAAAAATAATTGACACCTTTGAGGTGTGGTATTGGAGAAGAGTGCTGAACATCCCATGGATGCCCAAGAGAATGAATAGATATGTTTTGGAGAGGGTGCAGCCAGAGTGCTCTTTGGAGGCAAGAATTATGAGGTTTCACCTCACATACTTTGGACATATTGCTAGGAGGTTCTATTCCTTGGAGAGGATATGATATTGGGAAGGGTGAAAGGTCGGTGAAGGAGAGGAAGACCCTTAACCAGGTGGATTAACACAGTGACTGCTGCAATGGGCTCTTGTATGTCAGGAAGTGTGAAGATGGCGCAGGACAGAATAAAGTTCAGATATCTTTTTCATAGGGTCACTATGAGTTGTGCTTGACTTAACAATAAGCAATAGTAACAAAAACCTACGAGAGGGTTAGCTACAGGTTGGTAAACTCTATGATACACAACAGTGAAGAACAACCACAATAAATAAATAAGTAGAAAATAGTGAAAAAAGACAGTATTTTTGCTGTCATTAAAGCAGATTATTATCATTTATTGTCAAGTCAGATCCAACCATATTGATTTACTTATAAAATACAGTAATGCTATTTTCCTGGTCCATTTTTCTATTTTAACGTATTTGATATTCTTTTGAGGGGGATTAGCTTTCCTGGTTATGTGTCTTAAGTGAGCGAAATTTTCCCTATTTGAAAATCTTCCTAGGAGCATTCTTGTTATGTTTCCTTTAAGGTGGCTTTTTGTTTGCTGTTGAGTACTGTTGAATCAGAACTGAGCCATAGATGTCTGACCCTTCAGTAAATTGTTATAGGCAGTGGGAGTTGATGGCCAATCTCTCTATCAGAGAAGCTGGTGGATTTGAACCATTTTCTTTTGTGTTGACAGTGTGATTCCTTATAACTAAGCCACCAGAGATTAATTAGATAATTGCATGACAAGAAATTTTTAAAAGTTGAAACTTTGACCTAACTTGGGAGATAAAGAAAACATTAAAGATACTATAATTAGGCTAATATTTGGTTCAGAGAGAGGAAACTATTGACTCAAGGTTTCAAAACAGGGGAGAGTATAACTAGTTTAAGAATAAAAAAGAGGATAAACAGAAGAGTGCTAGGGAACACATTACAAAGAAAGGATGGATGCTAAAGTATGGCTTTGTAGACAATGAGGTTTCAGAGATAACAATTAGGAATTCATTCCAAAGCACAATAAAAGAAAATGTTTTGTTTTCTACTAACTTAATTGTGGCAAACTGAGTTAAAGGAATAGTCTTTGAGATATATTACAAGACAAATTTTGAGAATTCCTAAATTATTAAACCCAATCAAAAAACCCACTGCCAAAAGATTCACACTCAGCTCAACACTATAGGGACACAATTGTTATGTACCATTTAGTCAATTGTGACCCATCCTGACCCTAGGCACAATAAGCCTGAACCCTGCCCTATCCTGAGCAATCTCACTATCTCTGATACACCTATCCCCATTATCTCAGTCACTGTATCAGTCTATCTCATCCATGGTCTTCCTCTCTTGCAATGACTTTCCACACTTCCAAGAATGAGGCAATTTTCCATAAACTGGTCCCTCCTATAAACATGTCCAAAATTTGTGAGATGAAAGTTCAAAATCCTTGTCCCTAAGAGGCAGCTTGATATCAGCCTCTTCAAGACATACCTATTTTTTCTCATCGCAGGCCATGTTATGTTCAAGACCCTTCTCCCGCACTACAGCTCAAAGTCATGGATCATTCTGTCATTAGTCATTGTGAAGACCATTGCCTAGATCAGGTGCATCTTGGTCTCTAAGTTGACAACATTGCCCTTTATTATTCCGGGGAGATTCCTAGCAGATTTTTCTAATTAATCTTATATTTTGATTTCCTGACTGCTGGTGCCAAGAGTGTTGATTATGGAAACAAGCAAACTGAAATCGTTAACAATCTCAATCTCTTCTCCATCTGTTATTGTGAAGTCAAAAGGGCCAGTAGTAAGAATTTTTTGTTTTCTTGATGTTGAGTTTCAATTCATATTGAAGATTACAATCTTTGACCTTCTGAAGCAAAAGTTGCAAAAAGGTCATATTTATGTTTGGCAACCAAGGTTGTGTTATCTGAATAATGCAGGTTGTTATTAGTCTTCTTCCAATCCTAATGCCACATTCCTTCTCATAAAGACCAGTCTCCTGAATGACCTGTTCCACATGCAGATTTACTGAAAAGATAGAATGCATCCCTGATGTGCCAGCTTTCCTGATTTTGAACTTTGCTGTGTTTCCTTACTCTGTTCTTTGGATTACTTCCTAGTCCAAATATAGGTTTCACATAAGCACAATCAGGTGTTCTGGGATTCCAATTCTACAAATTGTTAGCCACAGTTTGTTGTGATCCACATAGTCAATTGCCTTTGCACAATTTGTCTGATACTCTCTGTTTTCCGGCAAGATCTATCAGACATTGGCTATAATGCCCCTAGTGCCACAATCTCTTAAAAATCCAGCCTATATTTCTAGTGCTTCTCTGTTGATATACTGTTCAATCGTTTCTTGATAATCTTCAACAGGACTTTGCTTGCATGTGAGATTAGTGATATTGTTTGATAATTATCACTCTCTGCTGGATCACTGTTTTTTTGGAATGGAAATAAATATGAATCTCTTCTAGTCAGTTGTCTTCCAGATTTATTGACACAACCTGGTGAGTATGTTCAGGGTTGTATCTCTTTGGTGAAATCTGTCAACTGGTATAGGGACAAAATAGAGCTGCCTATATTGTTTCTCCCAGGAAAAATGCAGGCATAGCGTTCCATAGTGGCAAAGATGGCAAGGATTCATCTCACTCATCTGGGGTGTTTTACTAGGATAGGCTATTACTTGGAAAGGGATATCATGCTTGGACATATGGAGGGCTGGTTAAAGAGAGGAAGACCCAAATGAGGTGAACCGACATGATGATTGTAAGATGACAAGGGTGGTACAGGTTAGGACAGGATTCAGATCTGTTATTCATCAGGTCACTCTGAATTGGACTCAAAAGCACTTAACAGCAGCAACAACATGTTTTCCAACACTGTGAAATCTTACTGGCACAGACATCCTCAATCCCTCACCTACATCCCAGAGTTGCTATTGATTTAACGCCACCCACTTTGAGGTTAACATCTAATTCTTTTTATCATTGTACTACCTAAATAGATAAACAAAGAAAAAAATTCGTACATGGTATGGGACTTAAAGAAGATTTTTTATGCTATGTGAGAAATGAGTCTTTATCTTTTTTAATAGGATATTAGTTTCTGAAATCAAGTCCAGGTAAATAAAACCTTACATATTTAATACATTACAACTGTACAAATGGGTAAAAAAATACTAAGTTTAACATTTCTAGGCCAATAAAGCTGTTAATTTCTGTACTCAGCCCTAGGTACACCTGGGGTACTCTTTTCCTTTTTTTCCCATAGTTGACAGCATGACTAAAGTTTCTAATAATTCAAAATGTATGTGTGTGTGTGTCTGTGTATACCAATCACAATCCAGTATCTTCTGTATCAACAGCAGCAACAGCTTTTCCAGGTTCTGCAGTCATCAGAACAAAAATAATAGAGATATTTAGTAAACCCATTTAAAAAATTACAAAACAAAATCTTAGAAAACAGCTAAGTTCTATGACTGCTGTGGTATCTGACACCATTTTCTTTTAAAAAAAATTTTCAATTATCATCTAGAAAGAAAACATTCTAGGATAACCATTAAAAAACTGCTCTAATATAGTATAGTCACTATTAGATATTATAAAGCAGGTACAAGATATTTTACATTAAGAGAGATATTGATATAGTATGGCCCTACATCTACAACAATATAAGACACAATTAGAAAGACATTATTTGAGACTTGATTCTACTTTTCCAGAAGTTAATCCAAAGCATGGTGTGACATAGTTCTGGTAAAGAAAATACACATTTTAAATTAGGATCTCCTCTCATTAGTGGCACAGTTCTTAATACTCATTAATCTTTATGAACTTCAGCTATAAACCGTTTGTACATCTATACACATCTCACTGGTTATCCTTCTGTTTTTACAATATGTTTATCTGATTTTACTGATTTTTGCTGACATATGGATATAGAACGTTGTCTGGTAAATATTAAACATTCAGTACTTAATATATGAACTAATACTTAAAGAGCTATGGAGTTTTTGTATGTAGGTATTTATTTTTACCATGAGCACAAAAGATTTTCCATGACAGAGATTATAGACTACAATGAGTAGTCTTGTCCTAACCCTTCAAGGATCCTTTCAGTTAACAACTTCTTAGGAAGCTGGACTGCTAACCAAAGGGCCTCACCTGTTTGGTGGTTGGAATCCGCTACTGGTGCCTCAGACAAATGATGAGTCCTCTCCTCATATGCAATGTGTAGCCTCAGAAACCCAGAGGTTGTGAGCTACATGTCTGTTCTAACTTGACTGTGATGAATTTGAGCATTGGATGTCATCAAAGAATTCCATGACAGTAGGATTCCAAGATTTGAGATAATTTCTTTGTGGATTTTAATGTCCTAAAAATATATTATTTTCATTAAAAAATGTTCACATATTATAATTTCTCCATTTTAAACCTTAAAAAAATCTGCTTAAGTTTGTCAGCTATTGTAGCATTTTATACACAGCTTTATGCTTACCCATTTCTCAAATTCTCTCTAGAGACTTCAGTAACTTTTGTGTAATTACTTTTGGTTATCAAGGGACCTATAAATCCAAAGATATTGTTGTTAATTTCAGTCATTTTCTGTGTGTACTGTTGTTCTTCATAGTGTTCAGAATGTCCTCTTTATTCTTTGTAGAGATAAATACTGTGGCTGAAAGTATTAAGACCCCAATAAAAAGAACCCAACATTAAGAGCCTTATTAAACTTAAAACATTAAAACATAATATTCAGAAGCTTCCAAGAATAATTTGTTGAGTATTGCAAGCCAGCCTATGTTCACATGACCAATTTAAAAATGAATGTTCAGTTACCGAAGATTTCCACCTAGGAAACTGTGAGGCTGTTTTATTTGCCAGGATCTCCCTATATACAGTCTATGTCAATTAGATTAAACAATATTGTACTTATAATGAATCAAATATATAGATTTTTTTTTTCTAAGATGAATAAGAATGTACTAGAGAGTACTGTTTGCATTTGTTATGAGTTGGAAATGTTATTTAGTTGGGAGTGTGTGAAGGCATAAACATAATGATATTTTTCTTTGGGACTAAAATGATTTAAAGTTTGAGTAGATTTTGTTTTTTATAAGTCTTTGTAGATGCAGACAAAGTAAGAGTATAATAAAGATATCAGTGACACTGTTTGATAATTTCACGCTCTGTGAGATCACCTCTTTTTTGGAATGGGGAGTAAATATGGATTTCTTCTAGTTAATTGGCCATGTTGTTGTCTTTTATACTTTTTGGCATAACTTGGTGAACACATCCAGGGCTGCATTTGTGTGTTGAAATATGTCAACTACTATTTTGTCAATTCCTGGGGACTTGCCATTTGCCAGTTCCTTCAGAGCAGCATGAACTTCCTCTCTCATCACCATTGCCTCTTGGTCATGTTGTTTCACGAAATTCTGTGTCAGCCATATCTTTTTGGTAGAATGACTCTGTGTTCTCATTCCATGTTCTTATAATACTTTGTGGATTATACAATATCTTGCTCATAATGTTTTTTAAGTATTGCCACTGAAGGCTTGAATTTGTTCTTCAGCTCCTTCAGTTTAAAAACTGCCAAGTAAGTTTGTCGCTTTAGGTTTTCTGGTTCCAGCTCTTTGCATATGTCATTGTAATCCCTTCCTTTTCTGCTTGAACGCCCCTTTGAAATCTGTTTAGTTGCTTAACTTTCTGATTCCTTCCATTTTGCCTTGTTTTGGGGCATTCTATGGAAATATTCAGAGTCTTTTCTGACATAAATCTCACTGTTGTTTTTTTTTTCTTCTTGTCTGCTTGTAATTCTTCCTATGTAATATTCTTGATATCCTTTCACAGCTCATCGAGTCTTTGTCCATCAGTGTTCAAGAACTCAAAACTATCTTTGAGATGCTATTTGAATTTAGGTGGGATAGACTCAAGGTCAAATTTTGGTTATTGATGCATATATTTGAATGAGAGTGGTATTAACAGATTTTCCTTATGTGTATGGATATTAACCTATCACTCATCACATTGTATTTCAGAATGGATCTAGAAATGGTCTTTCTAACTATGAATGCAACCCTATTATATTTAT
>NW_006399904.1:4777455-4788024 GCF_000299155.1 Elephantulus edwardii | reverse complement strand
AACCAAAAAAACCCTTACTGGATATTTGTTCCCACTCCAAAGAAGGGTGACTCAGCAGAGTGTGGAAACTACAGAACAATATCACTGATTTCACATGCAAGCAAGATTCTACTGAAGGTTATCCAAAAACAACTGGAACAGCACATCAGCAGAGAACTGCCACAAGTCCAGGCTGATTTAGACGGGGTCGTGGTACTAGGGATATTATAGCTGATGTTAGATGGATCTTAACTGAAAGCAGGGAATACCAGAAGAAGTATATCTGTGCTTCATTGTTTATGCAAAGGCGTTTGATTGCATGGATCATAACGAACTGTGGCTGACTCTGAGAAGAATGGGATTCCCAGAACATTTAATCGTGCTAATGTGAAACCTATACTTGGACCAAGAGGCAGTCATCAGAACAGAGCAGGGTAACACTACATGGTTCAAAATTGGGAAGGGTGTTCGCCAGTGATGTGTCCTATCTCCATACCTTTTCCACCTGTATGCAGAGCAGATTATACGAGTGCCTGGGCTCTATGAGGAGAAGTGTGGAGTCAGGATTGGTGGAAGATCTATTAACAATCTGCGTTATGCAGATGACACAACTCTGCTTGCTGAAACTGAGGAGGACCTCACGCACTTGCTGCAGACTGTCAATGACTACAGCTTTCAGTATGGACTGAGGCGCGATGTCAAGAAGACAAACATTCTCACCTCTGGAACAATTGGCAGCATCAGGATGGATGGTAAAGAGATTGAGATTGTTCAAAGCTTCAGTTTGCTCTGCTCAACAGTCAAAACTCTTGACACCAACAGCCAGGAAATAAAAAAAACGTATTGCGATGGGAAAGTCTGCTGTTAGGGACCTCTAAAATATTGAAGAGCAACGGTGTGTCTTTGGCCACTAAGGTGTGTCTGAAACAGTCCATGGTCTTTGCAATCACTTGTTATGCATCAGAGAATTGGGAAATGACTAGGGAAGATAGAAGGAGAATTGACGCCTTTAAGCTGTGGTGAGAGAGAAGAGTATTGAATGTACCCAGGACTGCCAAGAAAACAAACAGATTCAACCTTAGAGAGGGTTAAACCAGGTTACTCCTTGGAGGCAAGGATTCTCGTAATTTTTCTGACATACTTTGGACATGTTGTAAGGAGAGACAGGTCCTTGGGGAGGGACATCATGTGTGGTAGGTTGGGGGGACAGCGCAGGAGGGGAAGACCCTCTATGAGGTGGATTGATTCAGTGACTGGGTAATTGGGATGGGCATGTCAGAGGCAGTGCGATTGGCACAGGATAGAGCAGGGTTTAGGGTTGTTGTACATAGGGTTGCTATGAATCGCAAGTGACTCGACGGCACATAACAACAACAATACTTCATATGTCATTATTTATGTGTACCATTTCTTTCTCAATAATGCGCAGTTTTCCAACATTCATACCACATTCCAATTGCTAGTGTCTGATTGCAACAATTCTTTCTCCTTTGTGTTTCTCAGTACAAGGACTTGAGCACCATCTGTGCTGGTCTAATCTAAGTGTGCTTTATTGTACATAGGGTTATCCAACTGGAATAATACATTGAAAGAGAACTAACTACTAGAAATACAAGCTGGATTCAGAAGCGGCTGTGGCGCTAGGGGCAACATCACCAATGTCATATGGATCTTGACTGAAAGCAGAGAGTACGAGAGGAATATCTATCTGTGTTTCATTGACTATGTGGATCACAATAAATTTGACTAATGTTGAGAATAATAGGAATCCAAAAACACTTGATTGTGCTCTTTTGGAACCTATACTTGGACCAGGAAACAGTTGTCAGCACAGAACAAGGAAACAATGATTCAAAATCAGGAAAGGACTGCCTGGTTCTATACCTTTTCAATCTATATGTGGAACAGATCATTCAAGAATCTGGGCTTTATGAGGAGGAATGTGGCATCAGAATTGCAGGAAAACTTATAAACAACCTGCATTATGCAAATGACACAAACTTGCTTGTCAAACAGGAAGATAATCTAAAGCATTTGCTAGAGAAGGTGAAGGATTTTAATCTCCAATATGGATTGAAGCTCAACATCAAGTAAACAAATATTCTCACTGATAGGTCAACTGACACTATCATGATAGATAAAGAAGAGATTGAAATTGTTAAAAATTTTAGTTTGCTCAGTTCCACAATCAACACTCTTGGCAAAGTAGTCAGGAAAGAAAAAGAGAAATTGTATGGAAAAATCTGCTCGAAGTGACTTCTTCTGAGTGCCAAAGAGCAAAGATGCCATCTACACACTAAGGTGCACCTGACCCAGGCCATGGTCTTTGCAATTACTTGCAATGCATCAGAAAATGGGAAACGACTAAGGATGACAGAAGAATAATTGATACTTTTGAATTTTACTGGAGAAAAGTATTTAACATTTACCATGGACTAACAAGAGAACAAACCGGCTTGTCCTGGAGAGGGTGAAGCCAATTTATCCTTTGGAGAAAAGAACTTTGAAGCTGTATTTCACTTTCTTTGGACATGGTGCCTGGAGGGACCGGTCTTTGGAGAAGAACATAATGCTTGGAAGGGTGGAGGGATGGCACAGGATAGGAAGGCCCTGGATGATTTGAATTGACACAGTGACTGGGGCAATGGAGGGACCTGTATCATAAACAGTGAGATTGACTCAAGATAGAAGAGCATTCAGAGCTACTGTGCATAGGTTCACTGTGAGTTGAGGAGAGGCCCTTAATGGCATAGTGATTAAGCATTCAACTGTTAAAAAAAAAAAAGCAAAGAAAACAAAAAAAAGGGAGGGGGGGAGAATGACAGTTGGAAACCACCAGCTTCTGTGCAGAATAAATTTGAGGCAGTCTGTTTCCATAACAGTTAAAAATCAAAATCCATGATCCACCTTGAGTTGGTTTTCATATATGGAGTGAGGTGTGGATATTGCTCGAGTCTTCTGCAGATATTTTTCCAACACCATTTGTTAAAAAGGCCGCTGTTTCCCTACTTAACTGATTTCATCTCCTTGTCAAAAATCAGTTGACCATATGTAGATGGACTGATTTCTGGGTTCTCAATTCTTTTCCCTTGATCTGTCTTTCATTGTACCAGTACCTTGCTGTCTTAACCACCACTGCAGTGTAGTAGGTTTTGAAATCAGGGAGTGAGATGTCTCCTATCTTTTTTCTATTTTTAAGGAGTGCTTTGCTTATGCGGGGTGGGGGGTGGTTGTGTATCAGGGAAGGAGTTTTACTTTTCAAAGAGAGGAGTGAACTTGACGGGGGGAGGCTGGGCAGGGAGAGAAGTGCAGCAATGAATGAATGGAAATCCAAAATCTCTGTAAGTGTTCATTAAAATTATTAAAATAAAAAAATCCAAAAAAAATAAAAATCAAGTCTGTTCTGACTGATGGTGATTCTATTGTACAGAACAAAAGTGACTCAAATGGTTTGAAAAGCTATACATTTTTAACAAAGATGACTGACATACCTAGATTCCACAAAGACGTCAGTGCATCTCAGCTGCAGGCTTTAGCAACTAAGGACTTTAACTTGTGTACCACCAGGAAGCCTCCATAAAGATTTTTTTCTCACTTATAGTGTTCCAGTTGAAACTAATATCTGACTCTGCAAAGGGTTTTTAAGTCTATAAATGGCATCTTCCTCCCATGATACAGCTAGAGGATTTGAAATGCCAGGGAGATATCCCCTCTTGTTTAGCATCACAGTTCCTTCTGATCTACACTACTACAGCTGGTGTCATAAAAATTACTTTCATGGAGACCCTATTGGCTGATTGCTTTTATAAGATCACTGTAAGTTAGCCTTGACAAAAACATAAATTTAGATCAGTAATAAAATAAAAATATTTTTTCTGACTAAATACATATTTAAAAATATTCTTCAGAGACTGTCTTCCATTAAAAAATTAAGTTCATAAAGAGCACATATTTTTAGATGTACTGCAGAAATTAATTTTATTTTCTAACCATTGTCTTTGTTCTTGACATCATATACTTGTGCAGAACAATGAGAAAGTGAGCTGTTTTAGGTTTATCAAAAGAACTGATTGGATATCTTTCTGATAATGTGAATAACATATAGGCACCATAGGGTAGGATCACATACCAAAAAAAAATCTGTGTAATACTGATATGGTACTGGTAGAACATTTCTATGGGATTGATGAGTTTTGCCAGCCTGTTGTTTCTTGTTGCTATGTGACTCACAGTGATGCGATGTACAACAGCTCTGAATTTGGCCCTCTCTTGAGCCAGTCACAGACTCCAGCACTCCTACCTCCATTGCTCCAGTTACTGTATCAATCCATCTCATTCATGGTCTTCCTCTCCTGTGTTGTTGCTCCACCCTTCTGAGCATGATGAGCTTTGCCAAGGACTGGTCCCTCCTGGTCACATTCCCAAAGTATGTGAGATGGAGCTTCCAAATCGAAGCCTCAAAGTTGAAACTTTCTTTCTAAGTTATGCCTATTCTAAGATATACCTATTTATTTTCTTAGTGGTCTATGGTATGTTCAGGACTCTTCTCCAGCACCACAACTCAAAAGCATCAATTCTTCTTCCATTATTCTTAGTGATTGTCTAACTCTCTGATGTGTAACAAGTAATTGTGAAGACCATGACCTGAATTAGGCTCACCTTAGTCTCTAGACTGACATTTTGCTTCCCAGGACTCTGGAAAGGTTTCACTTGATATTTTATAGATGGATGTCACAATAGTTACTATGGATATATGAATTTAGATAAAAAAGAGTATATATGATATAGTTTCATTTATGTGAAATGATAACATTGTTGTTGTTAGGTGTGAAGGGGTCTTTTCATGTTCATACTGACCCTATATACAACTGAATGAAAGTTAACTCAGTCCTACATTATCCTCACAATCTTTGCAAATGTCTGAGTGTGTTGTTGCAGGCATTGGACCAATTCATGCCACATTACCCAAAGCAATAGATTATTTCATATCTTTTTGTGTGTGTGTTAGAAAAATTTGTATTTAGAATTAGCAAGCTTAACTCAGTTTAGATGATCCCAATTTTATTGGCAACATCCAAGCATCATAGTCAGAAGGAAGTCAAACATAGACCTTCTTCTCTCCATCAGGCCTAATCAAAGTGTTGACCTTAGCCACATCAATGTCATAGAGCTTCTTTACAGCTTGTTTAATTTGGTGCTTGTTGGCCTTGACATCCACAATGAACACAAGTGTGTTGTTATCTTCTGTCTTCTTCATGGCTGACTGAGTGGTTAGGGGAAATTTGATGATGGCAATAGTGGTCAAGCTTGTTTCTCCTGGGAGCGCTCTTCCAGGGGTATTTGGGCTGTCTTCGGAGCCTCAGCATCTTAGGCTGCCAGAAGATGAGTGAAGTTCAGATCTTCTTTTCTCTTTTTTAAAGGCCTTCTTGGCCTTTAATGCCTTTGTTCAGCTTCAGTTTTGGTAAGGTCAGGGGCTTCCTTCTTTGCTTTCAGCACCATTTTCCTAGAAAGGGAGATTATTTTATTATCTTGATTACTGCTTCTACAGTGGTTGGTGTGAAATCTTTGATAACTTCAAACTTTGCTCTAATTTTATGAAGTCGTTTATTGGCTCAGTTGGCAGAATTCTATCAATAAGAAATTAAATCAAATTCTAATCAAAGTAAAAATCATTATTATTAAAAATAAATAATTTAAAAATCATACATTAATTTTCCATTGCTACTATAGCTAATTGCAAGGAGGGACTGGTCCTTGAAGAGGGACGTTATGTTTGGGAGAATGGAGGGATGGTGCAGGAGAGGAATACTCTCGATGAGATTGGTTGATTCTGTGATTGGGGTGATGGAAGTGAGTGTGTCAGAGACGGTGAGATTGGTACAGGAGAGAGTAGGGTTTAGAGCTCTTGTACATAGGGTCACTATGAGTTCCAAACGACTCCAGAGCACATAACAACAACAACCAACAACTTTAGGTAATTAATCTGTAATTAACACTCTTAACACCAGAAGTCAGGACGTCAAAAGACAGATTACAATGGAAAATCTGCTCTCAGGGACCTCTCCAGAGTGCTGAAAAGCAATGATGTCAGTCTAGTAACTAAGGTGCGCCTATTCTAGGCCATGGTCATTGCAATTGCTTGTTATTCTTCAAAGAGTTGAGCAATGTACTAAGGATAACAGAAGAAGTATCAATGTTTTCAAGTTGTGATGCTTGAAAAGAGTCTTGAACATTCCATGGACTGCCAAGAAAACAAATAGGTTTGTCTTGGAGAGGGTGAAAGCAACTTTCTCCTCGGAGGCTAGGATTTTCAAGCGCTGTTTCACATACTTTGGGCACATGGCCAAGAGGGACCAGTCCTCGGAGAAGAACATCATGGTTGGAAAGTAGAGGAAATGCATAGGCAAGGAAGACTATGGATAAGATGGATTGATAAAGTAACTGGGATAATGGGTGTTGGTGTGTTGGAATTAGTGAGACTGGGTCAGTACATGGCAGGGTTCAGAGCTGCTGTGCATAGGGTCACCATGGGTCACAGGCAACTTGACAGCACATAACAACAACAACAACTATAACTAATTACCATAAATTAAGTTAAAATTGTACTTATTAAATATCTCACAATTCTAAAGTTTAGAAATCAATGTGGCTTGGCTGAAAACTATGTTCATGGTATCTCAATGCTCAAGCCAAAAAATCTGTATTTATAAGCTCTATGGAAACAGCATTCTTCTGTAAATTTGGGGTAATCTGTGTTTTCTGTGATGCTAAACCTTGTGCCTTTGGGGTCTCAAATGCCATAATGGCTGCCCATGGTGGACAGTGCGTGGTTGAGCTCCCAGTTTGGAAGCAGAAGTGGCATCCACTTCCGTAGCCGCATAACTCTGGAAACTATGAACTTGGAGAAATGATAGTTATAGAAATGTCTCAGATCTTAAGTTCATAGCGTTGCTGTGAGTCATGTGTGACTCAATGGCAATCAAAAACAACAGTGGAAGAAGCTGCTATTAAGCTCATTCAAATTTTTGGAAGAATTCAGTTTCTGTGGATTTAGGAGTAAGGTCCACTTTTCCTTTTTAAGGGTTGGTCTAGAAGTTCTCAGCTTCTGTCCCAAACGAAAAATAAATTTATTAATGTTGCATTGATCCTGAGAATCTGCACTGCAATCTTGTAGGCATGTCATTCAAATATACCAGCTGCTCCGTGGGATAAAAACGAGCAATCTCCTTCTGTGTGATTAACTACCTCTGATAACCCAGTGGAGTGTCAGCTATGGGTTGGTTCCACCTAGAATGTACTCAGCAAAAACAATGATTTTTAGAATATAGGAGTTCCGTGGTTGAAATCTTTATAGAAGCTGCCTGCCACAGATATCCTGTGAAGTACCAGTGGATTCCAACCACTGGTCATTTAGTTAATAGTTGAGCACTTAATCACTACACTACCTCCAGACATCTACAGGCCAGTAGTCAGAACAGAGCAGGGAAGCAGTATGTTTCAGAATCAGGAAAGGTGTGCATCAGGGGTGTATCTCATCGCCATATACCTTTTCAATCTATATGCAGAGCAAATCATTTGAAAGGGTGACTTTATGAGGAAGAATGTGACATCAGGATTGGAGGAAGACTCATCAACAACCTGTGTGATGCAGAGGACACAATCTTAATTGCTGTAACTGAAGAAAACATGAGGCATTTGCTTCAGAATGTCAAGGATTGTAGTATACAACATGAATTGAAGCTCACCATAAAAACAAACAAACATTTTTACCATTGGGCCAATTAGCAGCTTCATGAAGGATAGAGAAGATATTGAGATTGTTGATAACTTAAGCTTACTTGGTTCCACAATCAACATTGGCACCAGGAAGTAGGACATCAAACGAAGAATTGAACTGGGAAAGTCTGCTGTCAAAGACCTCTCTAAAGTACTAATGAGCAATGATGTCAATCTGGAGACTAAGGTATGCCTCATCCAGGCCATGGCCTTCACAACTACTTGCTATGCATCCAAAAACTGGACAATAACTAAGGAAGATGAAGAAGGATCAATGCTTTTGAGTTGTGGTACTGAAGAAGATTCTTGGCTGCTCCCTGGAAGCAAGGATTTTGAGGCTCTGTCTTGCATACTTTGGGCACATGGCCAGGAGTGACCAGTCCTTGGAGAGAGACATTATACTTGGAAAGATAGAGGGACAACACAGGAGAGGAATACCTAGGATGAGAAAGATTGACTGGAGGAACGGGATTAGGTCTGTCAGATATGATGAGATTGGCTCAAAATATGGCAGGTTTCAGATCTAATGCACATAGGGTCCCTGTGAGTTGCAGGCAACTTGATGACACACCACAACAACAACCACAGCCTAGGCAATCTTTCTTTCATAATGTGAAATAATATACTAATGGGAATATTAAAACGGACAAGGATTATAGGAACAGTCTTAAAATTTTACCCTCTACCTAATGCAAAATGAGATTTGCTTATTATATTGGCCTGGAGGTAGTATTACCTACACAATTTAAGTAACAATAATTTCCAATGCTCTTTGTAATTTAACAATGGAACTGATAGAAGAAGTGGTGATTTTATAATGCTGAAAATTCTTATCTTAATTCAAGGGTTTTCATCAATGATAAATACATACACATAGTATGTATGATACTATCTTTGCCCTTAAACCATTTTTTGTTCACATGCAAAAATCAGCATTGCAATACCATCTGGAATATACCCCAGTAAGTGATGAATTTAGGAGGTCAAAACAGTTAAAAATTGAGAAAACATTATAAAAGTTTTTCTAAGAAAGTGGTATCTGAGATAATGTAAATGAAGCATGTGGCTGTCCTCAGAGAGCATTCAGGATTAAATTTACATATATTGGGGGAACAATGGAGACAGAAGAGAGTTAGACACACTATTAATAATATTAGAAGTTGTAAATGTAGCTTGAATAGGTGCTTAGATAGTGCTGTTATTTTCAAATGAAGGAATATAGAAGTTTGAGTCATTTTGAGTAAAATATTTTCTGTTTAGTTCCTGCCATGCTGAAGTTCAAGCTCAAAGAGAAGATTGTGGTGAAAGAATCTATATGGCTGTTAAAGAAATGTAGAGGCATGAATTAAAAGATAGACTAAAAGTACAGAACTGAAACTGACTTAGGTATGGGAATGATTGGTATTTGTAGCATCTGTAAGATTAATAAAAGGAGAGGAAGTCAAGATTTTTATAATAGCCTGAACACAAAATAAGGTCAAAGTTTTTAATTTTAAACAATGTTGTTAAAGGTGTGAGACTATTTATCTTATGATTTCAATATGAAGTGATGTATATTTCAAGCGGAATTGTTACAAAACTTTGAGTGAGATCTTTTCTGTCCACAAATTAAAACATTTCTCTGGTATCATATAATATGACACTGCTAATCAGATTTTCCACAGCGTTAGGAGATCTAATTTTAAATACATGCAATATGGCATATTTTAAACCCCAAAACGCCCTGGGGAAATTTAGACAGAATTACACATGGCAGCTGAGAATGAGGTATAACTGAATGAGGTGAAATGGCTGAAAGGAAAACCTTGACTTTTGTATGATGTTCTGATCTGGAAGGAATTGGTTTGGCAATCCAGAGGCAGGTGGTTCAAACTGTCCAGCTGATCCATGGCAGGAAATATGGACAATCTCCTCCCGTGAGATTTGTTGTTGTTCTTGTTGTTGTTGATTGCCTTCAAGTTCAGCATGAGTCATAGTGACTCTATGATCAAAAGGCTTGAAGCCCCTCTACAACTATCAGTTCTTAGGATTTCCAGAGGCATGCTGTTTAGGAAGTGGATGCCACTCCTGCTTCCAAACTTGTCATAGAATGTTGCTGAGTCACCTGAGATCGATATTGACCCTATGTACAGCAGCTCTGAACCCTGCCTTGTCCTTGAGCCAGTCTCACTAATTCCAACACAACAATCCCCATCAACCCAGTCACTGAATCAATCTAACTCATCCGGGGTCTCCCTCTCCTGTGCTGCCGTCCACCCTTCTAAGCATGAAGTCCTTATCCAAGGACTTATCTCTCCTGGGCACGTGCCCAAAATAAGTGAGACAGAGCTTTAAAATCCTAGCCTCCAAGCAGAGACTTGGTTTCAGCCTCTCCAATGCAGGCCTATTTGCTTCCTTGGCAGTCCATGCTATGTTCAAGACTCTTCTCCAGCACCACAACTTGAAGGCATAGTTACTTCTTCTGTTATCCTTAGTTATTGTCCAACTCTCTGAAGCAGATACCTCTGATTACCAGCTGGAGGATCATTTATGAATTAGTTCTTCCTTGACAGCACATTACAGCAGTCACAACAACACATATTTCACAATGAAATTCACAAATATGAACCTCAAATTTAAAGTGTCCAGGTGCACCATTATGTATTGCAATGATAATTCTCAATTGGCCTAAATATTTAATGTGCTTCAGCAATGAACAAGAGCCTATGGTGATGAAGGAAGAAGTTCAACTGCTTTGAAGTAAATAGCACAAAATAAGGCCACGGGAATAGATGGTACACCAATTGAAGTATTTCAGATAACAGAGGTTGCCCT
>NW_006399904.1:4773712-4775740 GCF_000299155.1 Elephantulus edwardii | reverse complement strand
AATAGGATCATTTTTTAAAGATTAGTTCTTTGGAATTATTTTACATTTGAGGCAATTCATCATACTTTTTGTCTGCTATGTGTTATGTCACTTATCAACTCTTTGTATGTAATTTGAAATAAAATTACAGAAGGTACAAAAAAATAAGAAAGATTCATCTGATATAGTCTATGTTCAGACTTTCCTCAGATTACGTGTGATTTCACTTGCTAAGTCTTTATATATAATTAGTATGTAAAGTTGAAACAGTTAAGTATAGTTTTTATCTAACTTCCATTTATGGTTGTTGGGTACCTTCCAGTCAGAACCGACCCATAGCTGACCCTCCTGTTTGTTTTCAGAGGCAATTCATCACATGAGAGGAAATTGCCCATCCTTCTCCTGTGGAGCAGCTGGTGGACTCAAATTGCATGTCTTTGGGGATTGCAACACAGCTTGTTGCCACTAGCCCTTCAGGGCTAAAATGTTTGTATTTGTGTACATTTCTACATTTTAAAGGAAACAATAAAGATACTTTCAGATTACACAAAAACATAATATTACATTAATAATAATGTGGTGATGAATGTACAAAAGTAGCATTTCTTTGTTATCATCAATCATCATATTTTCCAAATGTCATAGAAAATGGAAATACCACCATCCTCGATGGCAGTTTCAGGTTAAACTTGGTTTCACATCCTCCTCTCAGGCTCTGAATATACAATGAGAATCTGGAAACTCAGCAGAGCTAAGAGGTAAAGCTCGGGTGAGGCCAGGAAATCTGTAGTAAATGTATGGGCTTGGGGTCCTCGAATTGTGCCCGACTGCAGGCAAACCTGAAGAAGAGCCCAGCCAGAAGGTGCTGAATGAATGGAATGAATCTTGGCTCTGTACTAAAGGTCACCATCTGGTATTAGGCTGATGAATCTCAGAAACAGTGCGGTGCTGACTCCAGGGAGGCAATAGAGGTTCAGTACTACTGTCTGCCCCACGCATTCCACCTGCCATGGCTTCCTCATCAACACAGAGGACTGGGACCAGGGAATCTTGAGTCCAGGATGCAGATACAGGAACCTCCTTCTAGATGGGATGAGGTTTGGGCCAAGCAAAATGCCACTTGATCTCTTCCTAATAGAATCTCTGCTTTTATTCTCAACCGAAGATCAGGATGAAAGCTATCTACTGTTCAAAAGCTGATTATTCATAACCCGAAGATTGCCTGTACTCAACTAGTATTATTTAAGTAATTACTGAGATACCCAGAAGAACCTTTAAATTTAATGGCTTTTTTGGTTGTTACATTTAATATATGATTATATCAACTCAGACTAAACTATGCTTATATTTTTACGTCATGGTATGAGGGGATAATTGAGAAATTTATTAGAAACTTAGGAGTTCATCATAGAAATTTGAACTGTAGTTTATTTTAAGGTCCAATGACAAGGTGAATTTAGGAATTAAATACTGTCTCCTTATTGTGGAGCAGAAGCAACTTATAGCTGACTGCCTAGTGGGCCTTTGGAGGCTTTAAATTGCACAGGAGGTGATTGTTGATCTTTCTCCCAGAGCTGCTGATGAATTTGAACCACCATAAAAAGACAACGTTTGGGTCATCAGTGTAACTCCTTAGAGACTGTGCCTCATTAAGATCCTTGGCAGAATAGTGGACAGAATCTGTTGGACTGTCACCTGAAAGGTCAGAGGTGCATATCCACAAGCTGCTGTGATAAAGATTATTATATAAAATCGACATGTTAATGCATTTTTATTGTAACATTTTTATTTGTACTCTTTATTAAACCAGTCAAAATTCTTTAACTACAAAGTAAAAGAGGAACTATATATTATTATTCATGTTTCAGACACATGTGGAGGTAAGTATACTTTTCTTCATTCTCTAGCCTAATTAAGAATTTTGTAGATAATTCATTGTAGGAAGAATCAATCTTGAGAGATATTGGCCTATAGTTTTCTATTTTGGTGGTGTCTTTTCCTGGCTTTGGTATCAAAGATATGTTTGCTTCATAGAATGAATCTGGGAGG
>NW_006399904.1:4769685-4771892 GCF_000299155.1 Elephantulus edwardii | reverse complement strand
AATTTTCTTTCTTTCTCTCTTAACTCTCTCTCACTATATACAGATATAGATATATAGATAGATGACAGATCTATGTATCTATCTATCTATCTATCTATCTATCTATCTATCTATCTATCTATCTATCATCTGTATGTTGTGTACTATAGAATCAGAACCGACCCATAGATGAACCTCCAGCAGGTTTTTTAGAAAAGTTAATCACATGAAAGGAGACTGCCCATCCTTCTCTTGCAAAGCAGCTAGTGGGCTCAAACTGGGTGTCTTCAGGATTGCAGCACAGCTTCTTGCCATTAGGAGGTCATCAGAGCTCACTTACTTTATCTATCATCTATCATTCATCTATCTATCTATCTATCTATCTATCTATCTATCTATCTATCATCTATCTATCTATCCATCCATACTCAATCATTGTCATTGGATAGGAACAATATTACACATGTAACTGACTCACCACTGGGTTTCTGCAGCTATAAATGTCATGGAAAGAGATTGCCCATCTTCATATGATGGAACTCTGGGGCATTCAAATCTCCAGAAAGATTCAACTCTTGAGAGACACACTTATGCATATACACACACATGAATACATATACTCACAAGCTTCATCACTTGTTTCTCAAGAGAGCTCAGCCACAGATATAAGATATGCTATACTATTAGTCACTATGACAGACAAAAATCCCTTTGACGCATATTTCACAGTTTGTTGTGAGGAAAAGGAATGTAAATAATTCAAGAAGATGCTGTTCTCTTTGATTATGTGCCATCAAGTTGCTGCTGAAGACTTATAGCGCTCTTATGTACAATAGCTCTGACCTTGCTCTTTTTGATCCAACCTTATTGTCTCTGATACAACTATCCTCAATACCCCAGTCACTGAGTCAATACATCTCATTGAGCATCTTCCTCTCCTGCATTGTCCCTTCACCCTCCCAAATATGATGTCCCTCCCCAAGGACTGGTCTTTCCTTGCAACATATCCAAAGTATATCAGATGAAGCTTCAGAATCATTGCCTCCAAGGAGCAGTTTGTTTTATTCTCTCCAGGATGAACCTGTTTGTTCTCCTAGCAGTCTGTGGTCTATTCAATACTATTTTCCAGCACCACAGCTCAAAGGCATCAAATTTCCTTCTATCATAACTAGTTATTGCCCAACTTTCCTATGCATAGCAAGTAATTATGAAGACTATAATCTGGATCAGGTCATTTTAGTCTCCAAACTGATATCGTTGCTGTTCAGTACTCTGGAGAGGTCCCTGACAGCAGAATTAGCCAATCCAATTTGTCTTTTAATTTCCTGGCTGCTGGTATCGACAGTCTTGATTGTGGAGCCAGACAAACTGAAGCTGTTAACAATTTAAATGTCTTCACTGTCTATTATGATGCTGTCAATTGGCCCAGTGATGAAAATGTTTGTTTCCTTAATGTTAAGTTTCAATCTATTCTGAAAGCTGCAGTCCTTGACTTCAGCAGCAAGTGCTTCACATCCTCTTCAGTTTTAGCAAGTAAAATTGTTTCATCAGCATAACACAGGTTGTTCCAATCCTGATGCCACATTCTTCCTCATAGAGCCCAGCCTCCTGATGAAATGTTCTGCATATAGATTGAAAAGATATGACAATAAGATACATATCTGGCATACATCCTTCCTCATTTGGAACTATACAGTGTTTCCTTGCTCTTTTCTGATGGCTGACTTTTGATCCAAGTACAGCTTTTGCATAAGCACAATCAAGTGTTTTGGGATTCTCATTCCTAGCAGAGTCAGCCACAGTTTGTTGTAATCCACACAAAGCCTTTGCAAAATCAATGAAGCACAGATAGACATTTCTCTGGTACTCTCTGCTTTCAGCCAAGATCCATTTAACATTAGCTATAATATTTCTAGTACTGCTGCCTCTTCTAAACCGAGCCTTCACATCTGGAAGTTCTCTTTTCATGTGCTGTTCCAGTCATTTTTGGATAATTTTCAGCAAAATCTTGCTTGCATGTGATATTAATAATATTGTTTGATAATTCCCACACGTTACTGCATCACTTTGCAATAAAGACATAAAGAAATTACAAAAGAGAATAGATAAACTTTGACTCATCTGATATTTAAAGACTAGGTGCAATTTAAGATTAGTGTCAAAAAATAAAAATGTGTAAAGTTTCTTTCAAGTGATTAATTAGCAACAAATTAAAAAATAAATGGATA
>NW_006399904.1:4764006-4769360 GCF_000299155.1 Elephantulus edwardii | reverse complement strand
CGCAATGAATGAATGGAAATCCAAAACCTCTCTAAATATTTGTTAAAATTAATAAAAAAATATAAAAAAATTCTTCTCTTTTCACGTCTGGCATTCTCTAGTACTTTAAAGTCACATAGATTTATTTCACAGAAAAATTTATAAAATATTTTGTGCATATAGTAGACTCACATGGCACCAAATCTTATTCTCACATTACATTAATTGTAACTTAATCACATTTTATATCAATCTGCAAGAAAATATAGAAATGTAGTCTAACTGTGTGTAGGATAAAAGAGGTGGAGATTTTTCCTAGCAACCAGTAGTTTTCAAACAAATAACAAAAATAAAATTCCTAAAAATATGCATACAAAGAAAAATTGGTGTCACAATAGAGAATAGAGCAAAATAATTTTAAGCAAAAGAAATAATATTTGCAAAAGCATGGAAACCAAATGGAGAATGCAAAATATTTTTTAATTATTTTCTTAATTGCAAAACAGGAGTTCACTAGGCAAGTTGTGTAACAATTAAACCATTAGGAATTAGAATTGCAGATAAGTAGATTGATGCAACTTAATTCTGAGTAACTGTAATGGATACTTAAAAATTAATCATCAATAACAGACTAGTGAATTATTGTTCATCTCTGAAAATTCCTTGATACAGTCACATTGTAGAGCCAATTACTGGATAATTGTAATTATTTATAGAGTAAAAATCTGAAATAAATCTTTCATGTCATTCCATCTACATACTTTGTTGTATACATGAATAAGCAAAATGCATATGGAGTAAAGTTCATAAGGTTACAGAGCTATAGTAGGAGTTGAGAGGTTTAAACTTTGAGCTCTGATCTTTTTTTCTTTACATAACTTCAGTGGCTATTGAAAAGTAGGCTTTATAGAACCTAGAAGTGCTGGACATAGAGGTGTTTATCCATATTTGTGTATTGAATCTGCATTCTCATGCAGAATCAGCCCACCTGTAGTGAATTTTTATTCAAGAGTCAGGAGTATCCTATATTTATAAAATTTTCTTTACATAAGCATGCACATGTTTAGAAGCTATCCTATCATGTGTGAAAGCATACAACTACTGTGATTTTCTAGATCTAATAAGATTTTGATAATCAATGGTGACCTAGACAATGTCTGATACATGAAAATATCTGGGAATCCATGCATAGGCATATTCTGGTACCTACACGTACTGGGAAAGTCTGCCAGCAGGGACATCTCCAGAGTATTAAAGAGCAAAGCTGTCGTCAGGAGACTAAAGTGCACCTGTTCTTGGCCACGATCTTCACAAATACCTCCTATGCATCAGAAAGCTGGACAATGACTTGGGATTATAAAAGGAGAATTGATGCCTTTGAGCTGTGGTGCTGGAGAAGAGTACTGAATATACCATGGACTGCTACGAGAACAAACAGGTTCATCTTATAGAGGGTGAAACCAGGCTGCTTCTTGAAGGCACGGATTCTGAAGCTTCATCTGGCATATTTTGGGCATGTTGCAAGGAAGAACCAGTCCTTGGAGAGGGATATCATGTTTGTGAGGGTGGAAGGACAGCATAAGAGGAAGACCCTGGATGAGTTAGACTGACTCAGTGACTGAGTTAGATTGGCTCAGTGACTGGAGTAATATGGGTAGGTGTATCAGAGATGATAAAGTTGGCTTGGCATTGCTATGAGCCTCATGTGACTGGACAGTACATAACAACAACAAACAACAACACATGAATTTTGTGTTGTTAAATCATATTGATAGAATTTTAATTCTTTTGTTCCAACAACAACAAAATAACTCAAATATATTGCTATTAAGTTCAAATCAACTCCTCATTTATTTTCCAGCAGACTTTGGAAGCTGTAAATTGCATGGGGGTAGATTGCTTTTATTTATCTTGTAGTCTGTTGTTATGTGCCTTGGAATCAGAATAAATCCATAGCTGACACTCCAGCAGATGTTCAGAGGCTGTAAATGTCACAAATTGTCTCTCGCTTTTCAGTTAGGAACACAATTCATTTCCTGTAGGACATCAGGATCCCTTTCTCTGTGGACTCTAAATTTAAAATCAAAACCTTAAATCTAACCTTGTTTGGGTGCATATAGAATCTTTTTTCTGTTTCTTTTTAAAGATACTCTTTTTGGTAAAACGTAATGCAAAAAATTAGCTTCACATTTAACAATGTCTAGACCATGTGTCCAGGAGTCCTTTGTTATAGGACATCAGCATATAGCATTGTACTTTGGACAGCAAATTGAAACGGCAATGAGTCTAATCCACTAACCTCTTATAAAAATGCATAGTTTCAGAAACCAAATGAAGTTTGTATGACTTGACATGTGTTGGAATCAAGTCAATAACAGTGACTTTAGATTATTGACTTTGGATTATTGACTATTTGTATTGACTTTGGAATCTCAGTATTGTTCAGTGAGAGTTTATTTTTCACAATACATCAACATTCTCATTTTTTCCATTCTGATTACTTTGTTTCCACTAATCCTACATCTTTGCTACCATCACTGTACCACTTCTCATCTTTACTTTATCATAAATGTTGACCATTCGGTTTCATACAGATTTTTTTTAAATAAAGAGCATTGTATTCGTGTGTGATTTATTGCAGTGGTAGCTTTAATATTGGCTTTTCTAGCCATTACGTTAGTAATCACTGGTCTTCAGCTGCTTTAGAAGCAGACATGGTCTTGCAAATCATTAACAGCTGTGGGGTTAAGATAAGAGTGTTTTCCACACTGAGTAGCAAGACTTGAGGGATATTGGAACAAGCCCTCGTGATAGCCAGACCAGAGTGAGACCCTAGTAAAAGAAAGACCTTGGTGAGAGTGAGACACTAATGAGAGTGAAACCCCCTAGGTGAGACCTAGATGGTGGTGGTTGAAAGACTGTCATAGCTGGAGAAACTGCAGCAAACTGTACCCAGAGAAGCGCTAAAATAAAGACCACAATTAAGGGTTTTGTTGTTCTTGTCTTTTGATACAAAGAAAAGCTGACTGTTGGACTAAAACCAGAGCCTTGACTAATTGAGGAATTGTGCCTTGGGACTTCTGGACTAAAACCTTGAATTATATTGGGTGATATTCTTTGCCTCTCCCACTCTTCCACTTACTTTCCTGACCAACCTCACTCTCGATATCACAGTCTGTAAGTTAACAATAAATAACTGATACTCTTGCTGCTGGTGGCTCTAAAGGGACTATGGGGCTGGGATACAGAATCTTTATCTTTTTGTTTTGTGCTCTAATGTGGTGAGGACCTGTACTATTCTCACTCACTTTAGAGAGATGCTTACTGCCCTGTGCGCCCATGTCTGATTTTCTATTCATTAGACAGTTATAAAGAATGTATGTTGCTGTTGTTATATGTGGCCAAGTCCAAGACAACTCAAAGTGATCCTATGAACAACAGATGAATCCTGTCCTATCCTGTGTCATGCTCATCATTTCTGACATGCTTGGAGCTATTACTTCTGTCCCTGTGTCAATCTCATTGAGATCTGTCTCCTTTGCTGATGCTCCTTCCACCTTTTCCTGCATGATATTCCTTTCCAAAGAATAGCCTTTCCCACCAGCATGTACAAAGCATGTGAAAGGAAGCTTCACAGTCCTTTCCTCAAATGAGTACTACAGTTCCACTTTTTCTGAGACTTTTCTACTTTTCTTTTGTCAGTCGATGGGATATTTAGTGCTCTTTTCCAACATAACAACTCAAATACATCAATTCTACTTCTGTCATACTTTTTTGTTGCCCAGCTCTCAGATGAATAGCAAGTGGCTGAAAAGACTATGACCTGAGTCAAGCACACCTTGCTCTTCAAACTGATAGCATTGGAGAGGTCCTTGCCAGCCGACTTACCCATTACAATATGTCTACTGATCTCCTGACTGCCTGTACCAAGGGTGTTGATTATGGATAGGAGTAAGATGATACTGTGGATAATTTCAATCTTTTCTCTCTCCCTGTAAATTGGTTATTGATATTCTTTTATGAGACAATCTGTTTAGTTGAAAGGTAATCTTAGTACACAGTTTAAGTATATCTCAGGGAAATAATTTGAGTTTCTCTTATTTCTACTGCTCCAATACTCTTGGCCTTTTAAAAATATTTGCGTTTTCTTACCATTTTATCCAGGACCAACCATTGTGTCTTGATCAGAAATATTATTAGTGATTATCTGAAATAATCTACTTCTTTTGATCTCAGGATAGATAGGGTAATGGTTCCTTAGTCTATTTACTGTTCTGAAGTATATTTTCCATGATAAATGAATGCACACAGAAAAAAATTATGTAGGGTACTATTAATCGTAAACCAAATATTTTTCCCTGAACAGATTCCCTGATTTTCCCCAGGAAATTATAGGACCATGTAAAACAATAATTATGGAAGTACATTTGAAGGTGTCTGTTTGAAAAAGTTCTATAATTTCCACTTTTAGTTGGGTCGTCATTCTTGGGAAGGACAACAAATACAGATCTCTTCAAGTCATTTATTTGGCCAGGAGGCTGTCCTCCAAATTTCCTGGCATGTACTGGTAAGCACATCCCCCAGGACTGTATTTGTTAGTTGAAATATTTTAATTCATAGTCCATTGATTCCTAGGGCCTTATTTTTTCCCAGTGTCTTCAGTGCAGCTTGGAATTAGTCCTTTATTATATTTGGTTCTTGATCATGTGGTACTTCTGGAAGTTTATCAGTGCCAAAGAATTCTTTTTGGTACAGTGACTTTGCTTATTCTTTCCATTTTTTTCTTTTTTTGATGCTTCCTACATCATTAAAGATCTTACCTATAACATTGTTCAGTGTTGCAACTCAAGGCTCCATTTTGTTTCTCAGTTCTTTTAGATTGAGAAATGCTTAATAGGGTCTTCCCTTTTTATTTCCTGATTCCAGCTTTTTCCACATATTTTAGAATATAATTTTGCTTTGTCTTCTTGAGCTTCTCTTTGAAATTTTCCATTCAGTTCTTCAATTCAGATACTCCAGTATCTCTTTCTTTTATTTTGGCCTCTTGACACTGTAATGGAATTGTCCTAATCTCTCTGACATCCATTTTGATTTTTTTTTCTCCTCTGTCTTTTTAAATGATCTTTTTGTTCTCTTCATGAATGACATCCTTTATGCCCTCCCACAAATCATCTGGTTGTTGGTCTTTGTTGAGCTCTTAAAAATTATCTCAATTTTTGTTCTTGAGATGCTTCTTAAACTTGGCTATGATAGGCTCATAGTTGTATTTTGATTCCTGTGAACTTACATATGAATAAATTAAGGTCTGCTCTACAATTGGAACCTGGTCTGGTTTTGACTGAAGATAGTGAACTTCTCCAATGATTCTTTCCACA
>NW_006399904.1:4754639-4758491 GCF_000299155.1 Elephantulus edwardii | reverse complement strand
TCTGTGATTCCAAACACGTCAACTGCTGACATTTTTTTTCTTTTGACCAGTGTCTCTTAAGTTTAGTTGTACTGTTTCCAAGGGAAAGTGACGTGTCCTGTAGAACTCCTGTGTAGATTATGTTTTCCTTTCTGCCCGAGGGCCCTCTGGTTTTTATGTGTACCTGAAAGATGCCTCTTTGCTATTATCCGAGGTGACCTTCCCCAGTGTGCAGCTTCCCGCCTTCCCTTCCACCCAGGAGCACGTTCTCCCGCTGGTTTTTTCTGTGTACCTTTGAAAGATGCCTCTTCGTTATTTTCTGAGGTGACTTGTTTAATTCAAAGTGTCCCTTGCCAGTCCATCTCAGTTCAATGATGTCTACAATATCAATCTTGATGTGTTCTATTTCTTTTTTACAACTTCCAGTTTTCCTATATTCATACTTCATATAATTTATAGTTTTTAGAGAACATTATCATTAATACCCCAAGCAAGTAAAATATTTTTTAAGATCATACCAGAACTGTTAGAAGAGTACATTGACAGGAAACTTCTAGAAGTTCAAGTAAAGAGGCTGTGGCAGCAGGGATATTATTGTGGATAACAGAAAGTTCCAGATTAAAAGCAGACAATACCAGAAAAATGTCTATTTCTATTTTATTGGCTATGCAAATATATTTGACTGTGTGGATCCTAACAAATTATGACTAACTTTGTAAAAAATGAGAGTCTTAGAACTTTTAATTGTACTCATGAGATATCTATACCTATATCAAGAAGCTGTTGTCTGAATAGGGCAATGGGACACTGAGTGGTTTAAAATGAGGAAGGGTGTGTGTCAAAGATGTATCCTTTCACCATATTTAATCAATCTGTATGCTGAACAATCCATTCAAGAAGCAGAACTTTCTGCAGAACAACATGACATCAGGATTAGAAGACTTATCAGCCACCTCCATTATGCAGATAACACAATCTTGCTTATGGAAATGAGGTGGATCTGAAATAGTGCTGCAGAAAATCAAGAACTAAAGTATTTTATATGGATTACATCTCAATATAAACAAAACAAAACAAAACAAAATAACGACACAACAACCCACACAAACAAAAAGTTTCTTACTATCATGGTAGCAGTCAACATCATAATAGATGGAGAAATGACAGAAGCTGTCAATGATTTTAGATCAAAAAATCAACACCCTTGGTACCAGCAGTGAGGAAATAATAAAATATACTCAAGTACTAAGAAATGTGCTGTTATCACTGGGGTATGTTATTTTAATACACCAGATGAAAGATGAAAATTTTCCTTTCATGCCATATTGCCTCTGAGAACCTGCTGGAAGGTTAACTCCGACTCAGTTCCAATTCTATAGTACATAAAAACAGTAACATTGCATTGTGAAATTATACTGTCAGGGATCTCTCCAGAAAACTTAACAGCAGTGATGTTAGTTTGAAGACTAAGGTATGCCTCATTCAGGCTATGGGCTTTCTAATCATCTACAGAGATGAATAAGCATGCTGTGGCTGTTGTTGCTCTGTGCCATCGAGTCACCTGTGACTCATAGCGGCCCTATGGACAATAGCCCTAAACCCAGCTCTGTCCTGTGGCAAACATATTGTCTCTGACACACCTATCCTCATTGCTCCAGTGACTGAATCAACCCATCTCATCGAAGGTCTTCCTCTTGGTACTGTCCCTCCACCCTTACATGCATGATGTTCCTCTCCAAGGACTGGTCCCTCCTTGCAACATGTCCAAAGTACATCAGATGAAGCTTCAGAATCCTTGCCTCCAAGGAGTAGCCTGGGTTTACCTTTTCCAGGACAAACCTGTTTATTCTCCTAGAATAAGCATGAAAGAAGAAAAATTGAAGCCTTTAAGACTCATAATCTGATAGAGAAAAACCTGACTGTCACTATCTGCCATATATTTACTTAATTATTAATTTCAGTATGTGCATGTAGGGGGTTTACGTTGTTATTTCATACTCTCAAAGAAAAAGAATTTTTCAGTCAGAGTGCTTACATATTGTTCTTTTATCATTAATCTTGCATAATCTAAACATATTCAGTTATTTCCCCCTATACTTTCTTCAATGAAGTGCTTTGATAAATTGTGATACATAATTATTGTTATATTCTGAAACTGATTATGGATTTCACTCTGATTTTAAAAAAAAACAAACAAAAAACCAACACAAAACTTTTCCTATATTAAGGTTCACCATGCTTTAAAATTCTGTATATTTCATAAATGAATAGTGACAGTATCACTCATTATACTATCTTACATAGATTCATTACCTTAAATATTCTTCTGTGCTTCACTCAATCAAATCTGTGCATCATTCCCAAATAAAATAAAAATTCTGACACTGGTTTGCTTACATTGTCTATAGTTTACCACTCCTAGAATGTAATAGAAATGGAATACACAGAATACGACTCTTAAAACAATCTTCTTTCACATAGTAATGAGCTTCTAAGACCCATCAACATTTTTTCATAACTTCATAGCTCATTCCTTTTTATTATTTAATATTATTCATATTTATGTGTGTACTGTAGTTTTTTTGCCTAAAAAATTTCATGTTTCATTCATGCTATGAGCAATTATAAATAAAAGCCATATAAATCTTCACATTATGATTTTTATGTGGATAGAAGCTTTTCCCTGAGTTGAATAACTTACAGGATGGATCTATTGTGAAGTAAAATATCTCCGGTTTTGTAAGAAATTGACAAACTGTGTTCCAAAGTGACTGTAACTTTGGATGTTTTATCCAGAAATAAGTAAGAGTTTCTATTGCGCTACATCTTTAGGATCATTTAATACTTTTAGAACATTTTTTTAAAGGATGGTTTCCCGAGGACTAGTCCCTCCTTGCAATATAACCAAAATAAATCAGATGAAGCTGCATAATCGTGGCCTTCAAAGAAGAATCTGGTTTCACCCTCTCTCAGACAAACCTGTTTGTTCTCTTAGCAGTCCATGGTATAGTTAATACTTATCTCCGGCACCATAGCTCAAAGGCATGAATTCTCTATCATTTCTAGTCACTGTCCAGCTTTCTGAAGCATAGCATGTAATTTCAAAGATTATGGCCTGAATCAGGTAGACCTTAGTCTCCAGACTGATATTATTGTTGTTCAGTATGTTGCAGAGGTCCCTAACAGTATAGTTTCCCAGTGCATTTTGTCTTTTGATTTTCTGGCTGCTGGTACCAAAAGTGTTGATTGTGGAGCCAAGTAAACTGAAGCTGTCAACATCTCAATCTCTTCGTTGTTTACCATGATGCTGCCAATAAGCTCAGTGGTAAGAATCTTCATTTTCTTGAATTGAACTTCAAGTCCTTGACCGTCAGCAGCAAATGCTTCAGTTCCACCTCAGTTTCAGAAAGTAAGGTTGTGTCATCTGCATAACACAGGTTGTTGATGTGTCTTTTTCCAGTCTTGATGCTACATTCCTCCTTATAGAGTCTAGCCTCCTGATGATTTCTTCTGCATATTCTGAAACGATATGGAGATAGGACATATACCTGGTATACATCCTTCCTGATTTTGAACTATGAAATATTTCCTTGCTTTGTTCTAATGACTGCCTCCTGGTCCAAGATTAAGTTTCACATAAGCAGTTAAGTGTTTTGGGATTTCAGTTCTTTACAGAGCCAGCCACAGTTTGTTGTGATCCACACAGTCAAACGCCTTTACATAGTCAATGAAATATAGATAGACATTCCTCTGGTACTCTCTGTTTTCAGCCAAGATCCATCTAACCTTAGCTATAATATTCCTAGGACCACAACCTCTTCTAAACCCAGCCTGCACTTCTGGCAGTTCTCTGTTGATGTGCTATTCCAGTAA
>NW_006399904.1:4721279-4754539 GCF_000299155.1 Elephantulus edwardii | reverse complement strand
TTCTGCACTCTCTCAGGTCACCTTTTTTTGAAATGGTAACAAATATAGATCTATTCCAGTCAGCTGGCCAAGTGAATGTCCTCCAGATTTCTTGGCATAACTTGGAGAGTGCGTCCAGGAAAATATCTGTTGAAATGTCAATTGGTATGCCATTAATCCTTGGAGCCTTGTTTTCTGCCAATTCTTTTAGATTAGCTTGAACTTCTTCATCACCACAGACTCTTGTTTACGTATTTTTTCCATGAAATTTTCTATGTCAGCTAATTCCTTTGGCACAGTGACTCTATATGTATTTTCATTTACTTTTAATGATTCCTGCATCATTTGGTATTCTCTCAAATCATTTTTAAGTGGTGTAAATTGAGGCTTGAATTTGTTCTTCAAGTTCTTCAGCTTAAGAAATATCAAGCAAGTTCAGCCCTTTTGATTTGCTGGCTCCAGCTCTTTGCACATTTCTTTATAATACTATACTTTGTCTTCCAACTCTGCCCTTCAAAATATTCTGTTCAGCTCTTTAATTTCTTCCCTTTGCTTTGGTTTCTTTGCCCTCTAGTGCAATATTCAGTCTCGTTGGACATCCATCTCAGATTTTCTTTCTCCTCTTTCTTTGTCATGACCTTTTGCATTCATCACAGATGTTATTCTTTATATCTGCTCACAGCTCGTCTGGTCTTTGTTCATTAGTGTTTAAGGCCTCAAATCTGTTCCTGAAATGGTTTTGAAATTCAAGTGAGATAGACTCAAATGAAAGTTTGGTTCCTGTGGATTTGGTTTCATTTTCTTTAGGTTCAGCTTGAATGTGCATATGAATAGTTGGTAGTTTGTTCCACAATTAGTATCTGGCCTAATTTTTACAGCTGATATTGAGCTTCTCTAGTGGTTCTTTGCACAGATGTAATAGTTATTATTCCTGTGCATAATATCAGGCAAAATCCATATGTATAATTTGCATTTATGTTTCTTATTAAAAGGATTTGCAATGAATAAGTCATTGATTGTACAGAATTTTCTCATTCTGTCTTAAGCTTTATTTCTGTCACCAAGTCCATGTTTTTGAACTACTGATCCTTCTTCTCTATTCACAACTTTTGCATTCCAATCACCCTTTGTTATTAATAAATCTTGATTGCATATTCAATTATTTATGACTGCAAAAGTTGATAGAATTTTTCTATTTCCTCCTTTTGGACTCTAGTTGTTGGCATATCCATTTGAGTGATAGTGGTCTTCACTGGACTTCCTTGAATGTCTATGGATATTATCCTGTCGCTCATAGCATTGTATTTCAAGATGGATCTGGAAAGGCCTTTTTTATCTATGAAAGCGACCTCATTTTTCCTCACTATTTCAACCCCAGCATACCTATGCCAATCCATCTCTTCTCATGAACAGCTGGTATGTCAATATTTATGCATTCCATTTCTTTCTTAACAATGTCCAATTTTCCTACATTCATGCTTCTTCTTAAAACTGTTCATCATCCTCTGTGTTTCCATATTTGATGGCTCAACCTCAGTTGCTAAGCTTTGAAAACTCCTCATATTTATCTGGGAAATGGCTTGCTTGGATTTTACCTTGGGCATATTCCTAAGGAGGAGGTCTTCCTTAGAAAGGGACTTGATGCTTGGAAAGATTGAAGGTTAAAATAGGAGAGGAAGACTTTTGACCAGGTAGATGGCCATTAAGACTGCTACAATGGGCTCTAATGTGCCAGAAAGTGTGAGGATGGCACAGGACAGGTCTGGTGTCAGATCTTTTCTTCATAGGGAGACTCTAAGTCTTACTCCACTAGATGGCACCTAAAAACAACAACAAATTATACTGGAGCTATGATCTATCTTCCTCTTGTAGCAGACAAAAGGGATTCAAATCATGCTACTTTAGGTTAGCAGTACAACTCCTTACTACTACCTAGTTCACCAGATACATAGAGAGAGAGAGAGAGAGAGAAAGAGAAAGAGAAAAAGAAAGAGAAAGAGGAAGAGGAAGAGAGAGAGAGACAGAGAGAGAGAGAGAGAGAGAGAACACAGAATTTTCATTCCTTCAGGGACAAAATGCACTTAAAGCATTTTTAGTGATTGAAGATAACTGAGAACTATATGTAAAAGTCCTTGAAAAAGTATCTTTCACCAGTGTTTTAATTTTACTGAACCACAATTATTATTCTTGCTTTTTGCCCCCACTCTATTAATGCCATTGGCTCTAATTTTACTCATGTCCATCTAATATGCCTTGTTTCCATAGTCATGCACTTACATAAGAATGTCTTCAAATAAACCTTATGTCCCCTATAATTTATTTTTTAAAAAATAAAAAGTACTCTTTCTTTTTCCTCCTCCGTCGAGAAGTTCCTATAATTGAGTTTTAAGGTAAATAAATCTCATCCACAGTTAAAGAGTCTATTTGGACTAATTCTAAAAGTCTTACTGGAGGAGACAGCCTCTTTTTCTACCAAGTAAAACCTATTGAATTCAAACTTCTGACTTCATGGTTAAGAACAAGTCACACACCAGAGCTTTTGTTAAATAGTTAATAATTAAAACCCTAGATTACTTCATATACTTTTTAAAGCATGTAAATTATTTTAGAAGAAATATAAAATCATTATCTGTCACATTTTATCAATTACTGTAGATCATTTTGCATTAATCATAGAAATAGAAAAGTATTATGAATAAAATAAAATAAATATAAAATGCTAATGAGTACTGTCTAGTCAGAACCAACTCCAACTGACCCTCCAATGTGTTGTTAAAGGTAGTAATTACACAGAGGGAGATTGCCCATTTTTCTTCTGTGAAGCAGGTGATGGATTCGATCTACCTGACTTTGGCTGGTAGCACACCCCTTAGCACTAGGCCAAAACGGTAAAATTAAAAAATAATGATGACTATGCTGTTGTTGTAATATTCAGAGTCTCTCTGACATCCATTTTGGTCTTTTTTTCTTCTTTTAAATAACTTTTTGCATTCTTCATTAACAATATTCTTGATATTTTTTCCGACAGCTTATCTGGTCTTCGTTCATTAGTATTCAAGGCCTCAAACCTTTCTTTGAGTTGGTTTTTAAATTCACGGAAAATAGACTGAAGGTCAAATTAGAAGATTGCAAAGGGCCTCTCTGTAAGACAAGACAAAATATTATAATAAAATGGACAAGGAGCAGGAGTCAGAAAATCAAAATGGCCAAAATCTCTCAGCATTTCTTAAGATGAAAGAACTGAAGAACAAATTCAAGCCATGAGTTGCAATGCTTAAGTATGCTATGGACAGAAGATTGAATGATTCAGGAAGTGTTAAAAGAAGATGAAAGGAGTATACAGAGTCATTGTACCAAAAAGAATTGCTGACACAGAAGAATTTAAAGAAAAAACATATGACCAAGAGGCAAGGGTGTTGAAGGAGGAAATGCAGGCTGCTCTGAAGAACCTCACAAAAATTAAAGCCCCAGGAATTGATGGAATTTCAATAGACATATTTCAACAAATAGATACTGCCTTGGGTGTGTTCATCAAGTTGTCCCAAGAAATCTGTAGGACAACTACTTGGCCAACTGACTGAAAAAGACCCACATTTATTCCCATTCCAAAAATAGGTGACCCAACAGAGTGTAGAAGTTATCGAACAATATCACTAATATCACACACTAGCAAAATCCTGCTGAAGATTATCCAGAAACTACTGGAACAATACATTGACAGAGAACTACCAGAAATGCAAGCTGAGTTTAGAAGTGGTTGTGGCACTAGGGACATTATTACGAATATCAGATGGATCTTGGCAGAAAACAGAGAGTACCAGAAGAATGTCTATCTGTGTTTTATTGACTCTGAGAAGACATGTGACTATGAAGATCACAATAAATTATGGATAACCTTGAGGAAAATGAGAATTCTAAAACACTTGGTCATATTTATATGAAACCTATATTTGGACCAAGAAGCAGTCCTCAGAACAGAGTAAGGAAATACTGCATGGTTCAAAATCAGGAAAGAAGTGTGTCAGGGATGCATCCTATCCCCATACCTTTTCAATCTGTATACAGAACAGATAATTCAGGAAACAGGGCTTTATGAAGAGGAAGGTAGCATCAAGACTGGAGGAAGGCTCATTAACAACCTACGATATGCAGATGATACAACTTTGCTTGCTGAAACTAAAGAAGACCTCAAGCACTTGTTGTCAAAGGTCAAGGACTATAGTTTTCAATATGGATTGAAGCGCAACACCAAGAATACAAAGTTTTTCACAACTGGGCCAATTGGTAGCACCATATTAGATACAGAAGTGATTGAGGTTGTTAGCAATCCACAATCAACACTCTTAACACCAGCACTAAGGAAATCAAAAGACTAATTGCACTGGTAAAATCTGCTAATCATGGACTTCTCCAGAGTGCAGAAGAGCAACATTGTCAGTCTAGATACAAAGGTGCACCTAATCTAGGTCATGGTGATCTCAATTGCTTGTTATGCTTCAGAGAGCTGGACAATGACTATAGATGACAGAAGAAGAACCGATGCTTTCAAGTTGTGGTGCTGGAGAAGAGTATTGAACTGCCAAGAAAACAAAGGAAAGGGTGAAACCAAGTTGCTTCTTGGAGACTGGGATTTTGAAGCTATATATAACTTACTTTGGGCATATGGCCAGAAGAGACCAATCCTTGGAGAAGGACATCATGCTTGGAAGGGTGGTCAGATAGCACAGGAGAGAAAGACCCTGGATGAGATGGATTGATACAGTAAATGCGGCAATGGTGATTGGTATGTTGGAATTAGTGAGACTGGTTCAGGACAAAGAAGGGGTCAGAGCTGCTGTATATAGGGGTGCTGTTCATCGCAGGCAACTCAATAGCACACAACAATAATAACATATGACAAGTTTGGAAGCAGATGTGGCATCCACTTCCTAAACAATATGCCTCTGGAAACTCTATGAACTTTAATTAATGTCAATAGCTGTAGAGGGTCTTCAGGCCTTTTGTTCATAGGGTCGTTATGAGTCGTGCTCAACTTGAAGGCAATCAACAAACATCACCACAACAACATGTTGAAGTTTTTGTTAATGTGTGTACCAGAGTCTGAATCAACCCTTAGCTGACTCTCCAGGTTTTTAGGGCAATTAATTACTCAGGAGGACGTTGCCCACCCTTCTTCCATGAAGCATCTGATGGCTTTGAACGACATGCCTTTGGTATTGCAGTGCAGCTTCTTGCCACTAGATCACCAGAGTTCTGTAACAATGAATATGGATTTGTTAAATAAGATGCTTTTTATTATTTTAGAGAGAGGGTAACTTATTTTTATCAAACATGAACACATTAGTGTAGAATAATATCTAAGGAATTTAATAATTCCAAATGGTTCCTACATACTTTACAAAATTAGTACTCTTCTTAGACATTATAATTCATACAGGACCATTACAAAAGCCAAGTATCAGTGCAATCTTAACAGGAATGTTGTTTGCAAGGTTAGTTCAATCAATAGAAACCTATTCTCTTGTCTCTTTTTGAAAAGAAAATCATTATTTTGTGCAATTCATTGTGCACTTTGCTTAAAAAGCATATAAAACGTAAGCAATTCAAAATCATTTATATAAAACTAAACAATTTGATACTTCTGAGTTAAGTGTATAACACTTTTACTATTTTTAAAATATTATCCTTCAAAAAATCTATGTGTTTCATCCAACAGTCTGTGAATTTAGAAGAGACATAAGATACTTTGATTTTCCAGATCAAGAAACTCATGTTTAATGAGAATGTGAGAATAGTTGGTTAATAATAATAATGAGACTACAATCTTTGTCTTAAGAGATCAATTCCAAATTTATATATATATGTAACATTCTTTAGTTCCACTTAATACTACAGCTTAAAATCGCTGCTACCATTTTTTATTGTGTTTACTTGAAGCCTACACTTGGACCAGGTGGCAGTTGTCAGAACAGAGTAAGGAAACACTGCATAGTTCAAATTCAGGAAAGATGTGTGACAGGCATGCATCCTACCTCTACGTATTTTCAATCTATACGCAGATCAGATCATTTGAGAGGCTGGATGTTATGAAGAGGACTGTGACGTCAGGATTAGAGGAAGACTCAACAATCTGCATTATGCAGATGACACAACCCTACATTATTAAACAGTAGGGCCTAAATCATTTGCTACAGAGGGTCAAGACTTATAGTTTGCAATATAGATTGATGCTTAACATAAAGAAAATGAGGATTCTCACCACTAGGTAAGTTGTTTTCACCATGACATATGGAGAGTATACTGAGATTATTAACAGTTTTAATTACTTTGTTCCACAATCAACAATCTTGGCATCAACAGTGGAGAAATCAAAAGACAAATTGCATTAGCAAAATATGCTGTCAGTGACCTCTCCAGAGTGCTAAAGAGCAACAATATCAGTGTAGAGATGAAGGTGTACCTATCTAGGCCATGATCTTTGAAATTACTTGCTATGCATCGAGAGCTTGACAATGACTACGCATAACAAAATAATTGACTTCTTTGAGTAGAGAACTGTACTGAACATACTATGAACTGCTGAGAAAAATAATGGGTCTATCCTGGAGAGGTTGAGACCAAGCTGCTCCTTGGATGCAAATATTTTGTGATCAATTTCACATACCTTGGACATGTTGCTGGGAGGGACCAGTCTTTGGAGAAGGATATTACACTTGGAAAGGTGGAGAGTCAACGCAGGAAACGAAGACATCAGATGATATGGACTGACACAGTAACTGGGGTAATGAGATTAAGTGTGTCAGAGACAGTGAGATTGGTTCAGAATAGAGCAGGAAGCAGACCTATTATGCATACAGTAGCTGTGAGTTGTAGTCGACTTGAGGCACATAACAACAACTATCTAAATTACATGCATGGTTACAATTTTTAAAATTCTATCCACTTAAATGACATCTAAAACATCTTTCTTTTTTTTTAATTTAGGTTGTTTATTTTTCATTTCAATGAACTTCTACAGAGATTTTGGGATTCCATTCATTCATTATTGCACCCTTCTCCCCGCACAAACCCCTCCCTCCCCCCCCCATTTGCTCCTCTCCTTGAAAAGCAAAAGAAAAACTCCCTCATTGGTACACAATCCCCCCTGCACCTCCCCAAACCCCACCCCCTACCCCCAAATATAATCCACTCTGCAACTCTCATTGCATACTCCTACGATAAAAATAATGCCCTAAAATATAATACTTTTAGACTATTCTCTCCCCCATAGACTTCAATGCCATCTTTCTTTGATTAGAATTCAGGATTACTAAAAGAAATTATTTGTCTCCTAAAATGAAATTAAATTTCAACATTAGTTTTGGAGTAATTTATATCAATGTTAGTTTTCTCTGGGTACCTGATGTGACATTTTCTAAATTCTTATTTCAATGATTTAATTTTGCATGGATTCACAATCAGCACTTTTTGTGACAGCTGTTAAGAAATTGACACATCACATTGGGATAATCTGCTGTAGACAATCCTTCTGAAATGCTAAAGAGCAACTCTGTCAGTTTAAATACTAAAATGTGTCTGAACTGAATCATGGTAATTTTATTTGCTTCCTATGCCTCCGAATGTTGGATAACGAGTGAAGATGAAAAGAAGAGTAACATATCTTTACACTCAGGGTAGAGTCTGTTTTTCAAATATATAATAGGAAGAGACACTAAAACAGTTGCAGACAAATCAATTTTCAGAAATAAATAGATTCTAGTGGAGTTTCTGGGTGGTGAAAACTGTTAAGTGCTCAAGTGGTAATGGAAAAGTTACAAGAGAAGTCTCAGAAGAAAGATCTGATGATCTTCTTTAAAAAAAAAAATCAACCTATGAAATTGTACAAACTCCATATGGTATTGCTGTTAAATCTGTGTTGACTCCACAGCAGCTCTTCTGTGTGTGTGTGTGTGTGTGTGTGTGTGTGTGTGTGTGTGTACGGCTCCACATAGAAGAGAATCCAACAAGTAGTATTTTCCAAAGCAAGTGATAGACCCTGAAGCACTGGCTCTCTTTATAACAACTTAATGGCTTGAAGGGGTTTGCAGGAAAGTTTAGTCTGGCTTTCACTTTAGAAAATCTGGAGTACATTCATGCTGTCAATAATGAGGGCAAGAGAAGAGAGACTTTTTAATGAGTGAATCAGTAATGCTATTTTTCGACCTGGTTAAGGGAAAGTTGCAAATATATCATATGCAAAATAATTCATAGTAAAATAAGAATTCTCTACCCATAGACTTCCTATTTTCTTCCCATACCTCTGTCTTTTCATGTGTTTTGTAAATAATGCATTCAATATTAAAAAAGTAGTTAGCTATAAGCCATACTGTTGAAATATTACCACATTAAATGAGGAAAGACAAAGGAAAACGCAATACAATAAAGTTCATTCAATTGTCAGTGACTTCCAGAGGGCAGGTAATCCTCAGGCCCAAATAGATTCCCATAAATTAAGGAGATAAAACTCAGTAAAGATACTGCTTTCATAAAATTTAAAAAAAAAACAATCAGTGGTGTAAATGTTTTCAAAAAGACACTATGATAAAAACGACAAAGAAAAATGCCTGAGTATTTCTCAAACAATTAGAAATAAAAAATAATTAAAATGATGGCCACCTTTTAAATTACATAAAGAAACAAAAACAAAACAATACTGCTTAAAATAGAGGGAATGATAAAAATGAAAGGAATAAGTAGCCTGGAGAAAATAAATTAAAAAGAAACGTATAATTATAAATATTATAAAAATTTATAAATAAAACAGGTCAAGAATACTTTCTATACAAATATTTGGATTTTACCAAGTAGAGAGATAACATAATAGCAAAATAACTTAAAGATGTTTTTGGAAATAGAAGAATATTTAATGTCATAGCAGAAAAGGTACCCCTTGTACAAAAAGAAACCCTAAAATACTTTAGCAATGTTGCTAGATATTTTAAAGAAAAATTGTTTGAGCTTCAAGGCCAAATAAACATTATGCCCATATGGAGATAATCAGTAAGCTGGCTTCAAATTCCTGGCAGCAATCCTCAATGCTACAAAGGTAATAGTACTTAACAGTAACAAGAAAAGCGTCATTCAGTAATTTTAGAGCCAACTAAACAGTCATTCAATTAAAAAGATCAACTTTAAAATATTGAAAGGGAATATAGTTGCCAGAAGTCCTTGTAGAAAATGCTAGATGGGAAAATCATATTAAGCAATTTTGAGAGAGGAAGAACAGAAAAATATACGATTGTTGTCAAGTCAAGTATGACTCACAGCAACCCTAAGAATGATAGACCGGAACCGTGTACTACCCTGTGCCATCCTCATCAACTCTGATATACTTTGAGCCCATTGTTATAGTCACTGTGACTGTGACTATCAATCTCATTGAGAGTCTTCCTCTCTTTTTACCAACCCTTCACCGTTCTAAGCATAACATCCTCTTCCAAGGAATAAGTTTCTAGCAACATGCCCAAAGTATGAGGCACAAAGTTTTGCCATCTTCGACTCTGAGGATCACTCTTGCTCCACCTCCTCCAAGCCATATCTGTTTGTTCTTTTGGCAGTACATAGGATATTCAGTGCTCTTTTTCAATACCACAATTCAACTTAGCAATTCTACTTCTGTCATCTTTATTTATGGTCCAGCTCTTTGATGCGTAACAAGTGATTTAAAAAAACAACTGAAAACAAAAGAAAAACCCAAAAACTATGGCCACAACAAGGCACACTTCAGTCTTCAGGCTGACATCATTGATTTTCAATACCTTGCAAAGATCGCTGAAGTGAACTTTCCCAATGCAATATTGTCACCTGATCTCTTGACTAATGCAGTTCATCCACAAGCTGTTCTGACACAAAAGGATGGGTAATCACCCCATGGGCAATTTACTGACTCTGAAAATCTACTGGAGGGTCAGCTATGAGTTAGTTCAAACTCGATAGCACACAAAACAACAACATGCAAATGTTATCAACACTTAGAAAGGTGCAAGTAACAAAGTTAAGTAAGGAAAAAAAAATTAAAAGTTAGAGTCACATCAATTTATTTATATTAAAAAGGGAAAGCGGAATCTATAAGGGAAAAATGAATCTATAAGATAGAGAGAAGAAAGAATAGGAGGAAGTGACAGAGCCTAGGTGAAGAAAACCTTTATTACTCAAAAAGCAAATCAAATGGCATTTTTAAAGATAGTTAATTATACTAATTCAAATTTATCCTTTTAAAAATACTTATTTTTAACAAAAATAAATGCTCAAAAATTAGAATATGCACTTAAATGCAAAATAAAACTTACATAAACATAGACTTTAAAGAGGATGCTTTTAAAAGAAAAACAAAATAGCAAAATACATGTGTCTAAAATAAAATAAACAGCCTAGATATAAATATTAGACCCTAAAATGACCAGGTATCACAAAGTAAAATCCATCCATTCAGTTATTTTAATATAAATATTTAAAATATGGTTCATGTGGCTTTAAAAAAATACATCCTTGTTAAATAAAGAAAAGTAATTCTTAATACTCCCAAATGCTATATTCAGATAGAAAAGATGCTTCCTTGAGAAGAAAGAATTCTTAATAATGAAAAATTCTGCAATCAATATTTGAAGTAAAAAGTCAACATTTATAAAATCTAAGTATCAGTGCAGCATCCACTCTTGCAGCAGAAATAATAGAAATAAAATTATAAAGATATGGATAAATGTTATTTAGAACATGAACCAGCAACTGCTGTCTAAAGATCAATGTGATCATCTCTCTGATTTTGTACAGAAAATCTTACAGGAACATGACTCATCCATTTTCTTATGCTATCAATGCTCCTTTCCAAACTACAAGGGTGGAGTTGAAAAGTTGCAGTAGAGACTAACTGGCCTACAAAAGCTAAAATATTTATTATATGACTTTTTATTGAAGGATTTTCTTGTTTCTAATTTTTGCTTAGAAAAATTATTATTATCAATACAGGGAGTAAGGAAAACACACTAAATAATTACATAAATATTTTAAATTATTACTTTATTAATTCACATGCATTAACACTATCAAACTGGTTGGTATCTTGTTTTTAAAGAGCTGATCACATACAACTAAGAAATAGACCAGGTTATACAATTGGAAATTCAAAGTGCATTTCTTAAATGGCAATTGGATTATATGAGAAACTAAAATTTTTTATTATTTAGGGTCAACAATATAACAGTAATGTAACTACAGCATATTAGAGCATGTGAGACAATATAGTAATACCTATTACATACTCTCGACTCAGAAGCTGAACTTCCATCAGATTTTCAGAGGATGTTTATTGCAAAGAAGTAGATTGGTTAGCTTTTCTCCAGGAGGCAGCTGGTGAATTTGAACCACATTTTTTGATATGGCAGGGCAATTTCTTACATACTAGGCCACCAGAAAAAACACTCTTTTGTCTTACATACTTAAAGTACTAAGAAATAAAAGTGTATTTTTTTTAAAATGGTAGCTGTTTAAAAAAAAGAGAGGTTTTTTGAATTAGAGTGTGAGAAGGGAAACGAAGTCTATTTTAAGTCTATTGAAGAAATGTTCAAAATCCCTAACTCTGAGATGCAAATCAAAACAACTATGAGATATCATCTCACCCCTGTAAGAATTGCAAAATTTAACAGAACAGCAAACAACAAACACTGGGGAGGTTGTGGAGAAACTGGAACCCTTATTCAAGGCTGGTGGGAGTGTGAAATGGTGCGACCACTACGGAAGGCTGTATGGCGCTTTCTCAGAAAGTTGGAAAAAGAAATACCATTTGACCCAAGCAACTTCACTACTGGGAGTATACCCCAAAGAAACCATAACTGCCACCCAAGCAGATATATGCACACGTAAGTTTATTGTGGCTTTGTTCACAATAGCAAAGATCTGGAAACAACCTAAGTGCCCATCAACAAACGAATGGATAGAGAAGCTCTGGTATATTCGCACAATGGAATACTATGCTGCATTGAAAAGCAAGGAACTCATGAAGTATTATACAAAATGGGTGTGACCCTGAGGACATTATGGTGAGTGAAATATCTCAGTCACAAAATGATAAATACCGCATAATGCCACTGTTATAAAAGACAATTGACATAGGGATTGGGGGCAGACAGAGAAAGAGGGGTTTAATAATGTATACTGCATTGAAACAGAGGAGGGAAAGAGGTGTTTAAAAAGGATAGGTATTATTGTCATGACAAGAGTCCAGAGTGAAGGCAATATGGTATAGTGGACTTGGTGGGAGGGATTGTATTACAATGAGAGAATTGTTCTTCTACTTTTCAAAAGGAAAAGCAAATTGAGGGGCAAGGCTGGGCAAGGAGAAAAGTGCAACAATGAATGAATGGAAATCCAAAGTCTCTGTAAACTTTCATTAAAATTAATTTTTTAAAAAGTCTATTGAATGTAGGGATTTACTACTAAAATAATATATTAGATAATTACTGTTGGATGGCACATAGAAGTAATAATTTAAGAAGAATTTGATGTAATTTGAATCTTTTGGCATTGTTAAAGAGGTTTATTGTTTGGTGAGCTCTCTGAACATTAAAAAAGATCCCAGTACATATTTTACTTTGACTACTCATTAATGAACATCATGAAAAATTATTTTACAGTAAAAATTACAAACTATGTAGTGTCTCTTTGTTCTATTCAAACAACTACATTTTGGTTTATGTCCTGGTTCCATATGAGCAAAATTTAGTGTTCTAAAATGTCAATTCTTCTAAGAGTATACCATAATTTGTCATGATTCACATAGGCAAATGTCTTTGAAAGTTGTCAAAATAAGGATACACACTTTTGTGATATTCTTTTCTCTCATCCAGGATTCACCTAATGTCTCCAAAGATAGCAATCATTTCAAATCTTCCAAATTCCATTTATGTATCTGTCAGTTCTCTGTTGGCATATTGTACCAACAATTTCTAATTATCTTCAGCGATAATTTATTTAAGTGTGGTATTAATGATTTTTTTAAAAGTTCTGAATTCTATTGAATCAACATTCTTTAAATAGGAACAAATATGACACTCCTTCAGGCTTTTGCAAATAGGTTTCCCCAGAATTTCTTGGTGTAGAAAATACTGAAACAATTCATTAGTACTCTTTTAATTACTAAACCTTCATTTTTCACTATTTCAATACAGTTTCTATGGTTTCTTGTACCATACTTATTTGACCTGTTGCTGGTCAAATCATCATAGAAACCTTGTTACGAAGAAGAATGTTTACTCAGAATTGCTAGGAGTAATTTACTAGTCTGATATAAGCAAATGATATAATTTTACTTGTTAAAACAAAGAATATTTGATACATTTTCTGATGAAGCTCAAAAAATATAGCCTCTAGCATGGATTACATTTTACCATAAAGAAAATAAAAACCTTCAACTAGACCAATAAACAGCATCATGACAAATGGAGAAAGCATTGAAATTGTCAAATATACTACTTTACTGGGTTGCATCATTAATCTTCATGGAGGAGTTATGAAGAAATAAAATTTGGTATTCCAAGGGGCAAATCTGATGCAATAAACTTATTTTTTCCTTAGCTTTTTAAAATTTTTTCACTCATGTATGTTGTGTTTTATATTCAGACAAGGGTCTCATAATGAAAGCTTAAAATATTGATAACCTAATTACAAAATGGGCAAAATACATGGGAAGACTTTTCACATATGAAGACATTTGGATGGCCAACAGATGCATAGAGAAATGATCAAAATCCCTGACAATCGGAGTGATGCAAATCAAAACCATAATGTGATACCACCTCACGCCAGTAGCAGTGGCAAATTTTAACTGGACATCAAGCAATAAATATTGGAGACAATGTGGAGAGACTGCAACTTTCATGCACTGCTGAAGGGATTGTAAAATAGTACAACTACTCTGGAAAGCAGTTTGGTGTTTCCTCAAAAAGCTGAACACAGGAATCCCAATATTGTGCTTCAGTACTCTGGAGAGGTCCCTGACAGCAGACTTTCCCAATGCAATTAGTCTTTTCATTTCCTGGCTGCTGGTACCAAGAGTATTGACTGTGGAGCCAAGCAAGCTTAAACTGTTAATCCTTTCAATCTTTTTTTTCTATCATGTTGTTGCCAATTGACCCCATTGGGGGGCTCTTTTAAAAGAAATACATTTGGTAGCAGGAATATATGCTCTAAAACTTAAAATATGCAAACTGTTTATTATTTGGGAAAGTATATTGACAATTCCTTTCTCTTCTTAAAGTAATCCTCATTTAATTATCCTTTGTGTTAATATACATGTTAAAATTATATATATGTGCGTGTGTGTATGCATACATATGCATACATAAATATACACATAGTTTAACGTTGAGATAAATAATATATAATTCAACTGTAATTATATTTCCACATATCCTGTAGTTTAATCCATCTTAAATTTTGTGGCTAGTGTCTTAAAGTATTCTCCTAGTTATCAAGTCAGGCCTGCACACCCAGTTATATAACTCTAAGTCTAAAGCTAAATGTAAAATTTTAAAATGGTTGCTCAGCTTTACATTCATATAAAAACTATCTTTAAAAAGGAATAAAACATCTACAGGAGCAAAATTTGAATGGTTTAATGCGCATCGTATAGTTACTATAGTATAAAATAAAGAATTTTAAATTAAGGAAGTTCATAGTAATGTTAAATGTTAATGAGGTATATTTTAAGATGCTATTAAATATTTATAAACTACTTCAAATCTGCAAAAGGTAGAAACTCTATACAAACATACGCACACACATTATCTATCTTTTCATTAAAGTAACTAAAATCTGATTTTTTCCCCCTAAGTAAATGACAAAGTTAATGGCTAAAAAAACATTTTGGGCTTTATATTACTTCATTGCTGTAGCTATTGTGTACCATTGATTTGGAACCAACCCATAGCTGACTCTCCAGTGAGTTTTCACAGGCAGTAGATCAAATGGGAAGGACATTGCCCATATTTTTTCCCTGGACCAAGTGGTGGATTCAGTAAGACTGTATCCATTCCCTATATATATTCAATTTTTATGCTGAGCAAATTATTTGAGAAGCTGGACTTTATAAATAAGAATGTAACATCAGGGTAAGAGAGAAAGTCATCAACAACTTCCCTTAAGCTGATGACACATCCTTATTTACTGAAGTGGGGAGGACCTGAAGTGCTTATTGCAGAGGTTACAACCTTCACTCTAGATGGGTGGATTACATCTCAACATCAAGGAAACACAATTCCTTACCACAGGGCCAGTGAGCAAAATTGTGATAGAGTTGGATCCATAATCAGCTTTCTTGTAACTAGCAATCAAGAAATCAAGATGTTGTTGTTGTTGTTATGTGCCGTCAAGTCGTTTGCGACTCATAGTGACCCTATGTACAACAGCCCTAAACCATGCTCTATCCTGTGCCAATCTCATTGCCTCTGACAAACCCATCCCGAGTACCCCAGTCACTGAATCAATCCACCCCATAGAGGGTCTTCCCCTCCTGTGCTGTCCCTCCACTCTACCCAGCATGATGTCCCTCTCTAGTCATAGGGAAATCTGCTGTCAGGGACCTCTCTGGCGTACTAAAAGGCAATGTTGTCAGTTTAAACACTAAGGTGCTCCTGATCCAAGCCAAGATCTTTTCATTGACTTGCAATGCATCTGAAGGTTATGAATTAACTACGTATGACAGAAACAAAAAAGATGCCATTAAGTTGTGGTGTTGAAGAAGAGTATTGTTTAATCTTATAAATTTCAAAGAGAATAAATTGGTCTATGAAACGAAATGAAACTAGGGTGCTCCTTAGAGGTAAGGATGGTTAACTGTCTCATATACTTCGGGAACGTTTTTAGAAGAATGACATCATGCTTGGAAAGCAGAATATCAGAGAAAGAAAGGCAGACACTCAGAGAGATGGATTGGCATGGTGCCTGCAACCATGGGCTCACGTGTGTGAGAAATGCTGAGGGTGTTAAAGGATAGAGAAGAGGTTGTTGATCACTATGAGTCACAATCTACTCAATGGCACATAACAGCAAGAACGAATGCTGTAAACTACTTCAAAATATGCTTTAGCAAACATTTAAAAGAAGGACATAATATCGTTCAGTCTCAACTAAGTTATTCCTGGTTAGAGATAAAATACATACATCTAAAGTTTTTTGATTACAGATATCTTATGTTCCAGCAGGTTGGTGTTGCTATGTGCTGTTGAGTCAGCTTTCTCTCATAGCAATTCAAAGTACAGTAGAAAAAGCCTTTCTTGATCCTGTGCATATGCTTTCTGTTTCACTGAGATTCTCCTTTTCAAGCATTTTATCCTTATTCAAGGACTAATTTCTTCTGATAACATATCAGATGAAGTCTCATTCTTCTTGCCCATAATAAGCCCTCTGGCTTCCTTCCTTCCAAAACAGATATTTTTTGTTGTTGTTGTTCTTTTGGTAGTCTATGGTATATTCACTATTCCTTACGAATGTCACAATTGAAAAGCATCAGCTTATCTTGGATTTTCCTTATTCACTGTCCACCCTTCTCAGTAAAAAATATTAATTGCCATGGTGTTAGAACAGACTCTTAATTGACCTTTCAGAGGATTTTCTAAGGCTGAAAATGCTACAGGAGGAGGATCTTATCAATTATACACAATGTCCAACTTTCTTCCCTGGGGCTTAGACACTGACTTTGGTTAGCAGGACCACTCTCTACAGACTATGCAACCAGAGCTCCATTTCTAAGTGAGAGGATTTACATTTTCCTATGTCATGAACGGCAAAAAGAAAAGGTATCTGTTTGTTAAAAGTAATCACTGATCTTTGCTCTTACGTTTTCTACTTTGTGAGATTAACAAAAAATGTATTATCAGACTTTATCTTTGAAATACCTTTTGATGACGATGAGTTAGACTTTCTCTCTTAGATTTAAATTTTGGGGAAAAGTAATCTGTCTGATTTATTTGGGCAACATTATTTCATAAATAACAATAGGAGAATTATTAATCTGTAACCCAATGTTATTGAAATTGAACTGTATTTTTCTAAATAATTTTCTCCTCTTTAGAGAGAAACAGGAGAATTAAAAGAATGACAATGAAAGCTTGAATCTCTCTCAGACTATTGAAATGTTTTGAGTGATAGGAGAGGCAAAGCTTTCAAGGAATTTAGTACATTAGTACATTTAGCACATTTGTGCACCAAGTTTGGATAATGAAGAATTCTGTATGTTTTAGACCTCGTGAAAAGCAAAACAGTAGCCAGAACCAGAGGAGGGTATTCAAAAGGGATAGCAAAAGCTGTTGAATTATTGAGAAAAAATACTCTTCTCTTTTTAATGTATTTTTAAGTTTTATTTTAAACACTTGCAAATACTAGAAAACAAAATAAATGTTAGGCTTTTAGTGGTGGAATTGAAAATCAGTATTTTTATTATTATTTGTAAGCTTTCATTCAAGCAAAGAATTAATGAAGAATAAAAAGATATACATATAAATATTGAAAATAATTTTACAATGACAATGTGAATATTTTATACAGCTAGCCTCTTTCTTTTGAATCTATTTCTCTTTTCCTACTTTTGTAATCATTAACCTTCTGCAGACTGTGAGGAAGTTCAAGGATCAGGCAGGGTTTTTCTTGTTGTGCACAGAGTATCTGTTAGTCAAAGCTGACCTACCTAACTAACTCCAAGTAACTGGAAAACCCCGAGCATCTTTACTCTTCCACTTTTATTGTCATTCTTACATAAAAATCTGAGACATGGGAATTACAAAGATGGGTAAATTGACAATGTTCATAAGGTTAATGTGCGCTCATTCTCACTGCTGCTGTGTCAGAACTACTAAAAAATGCCTCTTCAGTGGTTTTCCAGAGGCTGTAAATCACAAGAAGAAATCTTTTCCCTATGAAGCAGCTGGTGAATTTGAACTGTTATGTTGGTAGTATAGCTCTCTGCCCACTAGGTCACCTCTGTTGCAATAACGATTGTTCAAAGCTAAAAGAGTCATACTGCTATCAGGGTAAATAATTCGTATCATGATAAACAACATTGTCTACACACACACACACACACATACACACACACACACACACACACACACACACACAAATTGTTTTGTACTGTTGAATTAGAACAAAATTATATAGTTGCCTTTCCAGAGTGGTTTGAGAGATAACGAATCTTGAGTGAGGAGATTACCCATCTTTAATCCCAAGGAGAAGCTGGTGGATTTAAACTGTGCTTTGGGGCTAGCAATACAGCTTCCTTACCCCTAGGCCACATTCTCTGTCTCTCTCACACACAAGGATCTCTTGTCGTCTTGTCAGTAGGGAGCTGTATGGCTGAAGACTATGCTTCTGCACCAGAAAAAAGATGGAGAATCTCTTCCATGTGATTTACCTTGGAAACCCAATGGAAAGTCCTTTGAATTGGTTCTGACTCCACCAGCACAGCAAAGGAGTTGAATATATGTCTCTGTGAACATTTTTTTCTGCAGTGAACACAAATTCTAAATATTTTCCATATCATTTATAAATAAGGAGTTCTGGTGGCATACTACTACATATAGAAATGTCAGCAGTTCAAGTCAACTAATTACTTCAGGGGAGAAAAATGGACACTGTCATTCCAGAGAAAATTATACCCTTAGAAACCTAATGCATGGTTGTCATTAGCTAGAATTTTCTTAGAAATTTTTGTTTAGTACCATTTGCTCATGAACAGAATACTAATGCTATCAGAGTCAGCATTTCTTACACTCATTATACTTAATTAATAATTTTAAGTGCTTTCATTTAAATATTTTATGTTTATATTTCTTTGTCCCACTAAGCACAAAAAGCTATATCCTTCGAGCATTTCCTTTTTTAAAGTGATTACTCTTAACATCAACTCATCATTCCAAGAAAAATAATACGTCTTTTACTGTGAAGGTTCTTCTGATTTACAGACTATAATCAACAATTTTCTAAAAGATACATATATTAATGCCATATCTAAAAAGCATCATTTTGTTCTCATATAGTTGTTACTTGGTATTTTTTGATGTCTCATTTTTTAGCACCAGTTTCTTCTCCTTAATTATTATACCAGAACAATCAATGGCCTCTCATCTTCATTTTCATAACTTATATGTTGCTGTGTTCTTCCAATTTGATCAAACTAATTGTTATTGAAGGCTCCTAACTTAAAAATGGTGGGTATCCAGTCCTGACTATCTTCACAGTTGTTAGTATTTCAAAGTCCATCTTTGCAATGAATGTGTCCGTCCACATAAGCAAGGGTCTTCTCACCCTTCTTTAACCCTGCGTTGTATCAAACATGTTGTATTTCCCTAGTGACTGCTCTTTCTTGATGATTTGCTGAACTGAACAATGAGTTGAACAATCTCCAGTTGCGATACAGAAGTTTTTTCACCGACTAATAATTGAATTTGGTTTTCAGGCCTTTTTTCTTAGTCTAAAGTTCTACTGAAACTTGTTCCACATGGCTGACTTTGCTGATAGTCATAGAGGTTCCAGTAACCACAGCAACACTTAAACAACCATAATACAATACAACAAAGGATGGATGGGTAATGACTAATACTATATAAAGGACTAGAAACCAAAATTACTTGATGAACTGTTGCTGATGCTGTAGAGTTGAGCACTACTCATAACAACCCTATGAATAAAAGGCCTGAAGCCTTTCTATACTATCCCTGTTTTTCCAAGTTTATGGTGTTACCAGAGGCATGTGGTTTAGAATGTGGATGCCACTCTTGCTTCCATACCTGTCTTAAACTGTGAGCTCCACTATGGGCAACTGTATTAGACACCCCCAATGGTACAAGGTTCAGCATCACTGCAAACCCATATTACCTCTCTCAGTACAGCAAATTGACAGAGGAGTGCTGTTCAACTTAGAATATTTCTCCAAAGTAAAATAGAAGTCTTTAAAATAGCGGGGGAGGACATTGCTCATCTTTTTCCAAAGAACAACTCATAGATTTGAACCACCAGAAAAGAGGCAACCTTTAGGTTAGAAGTTCAACTGTCTACCCTTTACTTACTAATCTTTTTCCAAAAAACAGCTCATAGATTTGAATCACCAGAAAAGAGGCAAACTTTAGGTTAGAAGTTCAACTCTAACCTTTACAACACCAGAGATCCCCAAGGTAATTTAAAGAAGTGACTAAATTTACTCACCCACTAGTTCTCACAATAAATAAAAATTAAAACAAATTTCTAACTATTAGAGATCTAGTAGGAATACAAGGAATAAAATTTAAAAAACCAAGTCATTACATTTCAGAAGTCTCTTTATAATTTAATCAAAATATTAAACTTTTAGCACAATAGTCATATGTTGATTATATAAGACAAATTCTTTTAACGAACATTGGGAAATTAAAGTGAAGGAAGGTTGTCTTAAAGATTGATTAAGAGAAGTTCTTGGAAGAGTTTAGTTTGAAATATCATTACCTCTTAATTATTCATTCTTGTTTTGACTAATATTTATTGAACTTTTGTTACACTTAAAATCCTGTGTTAGTTACTACCTGTGATAATTAGTGAATCTTGACCTTGGATACTTTAACCCAATTGTAAAATGGTTAAAAGACATGGAAAGACTTGTTACATAGGAAGATATTTGTATTGCCAATAAACAAATGAAGAAATACTCAAAATCACTGGCAATAAGAGAGATGCAAATCAAAACCACAATGAGGTACCATCTCACTCCAGTAAGAGTGGCAAAGTTTAACAGGGAAGCAAGTAGTAAATGTTGGAGAGGATGTGGTGAGACAAGAACTCTTATACATTGTTAGTGGGATGTAAAATGGTTTAACCATTCTGGAAGGCAGTTTGATGCTTCCTCAAAAAGCTGAACATAGAAATTCCATATGACCCAGCTATTCCACTACTTCGAATATACCCTGAGAAAAAGAGAATCAAGGCACAAACAGAACTTTGTACACCAATGTTCATAGCAGCATTATTCACCATTGCAATCAAATGAAAACAGCCCATATTTCCAACAACAACTGAAAGGGTTGAGAAATTGTGGTACATTTACATGATGCAATACTATGCAGCACTCAGGAGTAATTATTTCAAAAATTACTACCTAACTTAGGAGAGACTGGATAGCATTATGCTAAGTGAACTCAGTCTCATAAGAAAAAAATACTGCATAAAACCATTATTATTGAAACAGAAATATATCTAGTAGAATGTGTATGTGGGTACAAGGGAGAGAGAATGGAGGCACAGGGATGACAATGCACAGGGGACAAACCATATGGTCACAAAATTAGTTGGGTGGAGGGAAGAAAGATAAAAGAAATGAGAAAGAACTGTTGGGGACCTGGAAAAATAGGTTAGTGGTGAGCATACTGAAGTGGTGAATAATTTAATAAAACATAATAAATAGGAGTGATTGTACAAAACACAATGTGAATGAAGGATCATGTGAAACACAATGTTTACAAATTTGTAAGAAAATAAATATAAATTTTTTTCATAATATATTAATTGACATTAATAATAAAATTTGTGAATTTAAGATATATTTAGAGTAATTCCTTCACACATGAGATGAAAAGTCTATAAATAATTGAATTTATAATCTCTAAAGCTTCCTGATGGTCACATCTATACTATTGTCTCTTTACCAATGAAAGATGTTTCCTCTTTCTTAAAAAACTGAAGTTTCATTAGTGTGAGGTTTTATCTTGAGTCTATTTTGTAGGATAAAACTATCCATTGAGATCAAAAGAAAGATATTTTTGTCAGATTCAGTTTTCACACAAGAGTGTGAACAAACAAAATAATTTAATATAATCACTTCTCTGACAATAGTTTCTGTTGCCTCCTCTATCCTTCTTCTTAGCTAACTCAAACTTTGAATTTCTGTTCAAGATTCACCTCATCTATGAAGAACTTGCTAGTTAGTTAGGTCCACATGATGTATCCATCTTGGGTATCCTACTCTTCTTACTAAGCAACAAATAGCACCATTCAAACATGGTTTTTATATTAATACTACTTTTGTTCATTTGGAAGCTTGTAGTATAGTCAATATTTCTTTCTCTGTCCAACTTTTATCCCTGTCCAGTTTATTGGATGATATTCTTAGGATACAAATTTAATTAATGCAACTGTTTTGGAAGACAGTTTGATACATCCTCAAAAAGCTGAACATAGAAATCCCCTATCACCCAGCTATTCCACTACTTGGAATTTACCCTTGAGAAAACGAGAACAGAAGTACAAATTGATCTTTGTGCACCAATGAAAATTACAGCATTATTTACCATCACAAGAATGTGGAAACAGCCCAAATGCCCAACTACGATGGAATGGACTGAGAATTTATGTTGCATTCACAAAATGGAATGCTATGCAGCTCACAGGAGCTTTTGTAAATTACTACATGGGAGGAGGGGCTGGAAAGCAGTAGGCTAAATGTACAGGTTCTGCATGCACACAATTGAGTGTTCAGAAATTCTCACTCCCCTCAAAGTTATCAATAGCTTGTTATGATCCACACAGTAAAATGCCTTTGTAGATAAAAAAAAACCCCATGTTGTTATAGTTGTTATGTGTCATCAAGTCGCTTGTGACTCATAGCGACCTTATGTACAACAGCCCTAAACCCTGCTCTGTCCTGTGACACACCCACCCTGATTACCTCAGTCACTGAATCAATCTACCTCATAGAGTATCTTCCCTTCTTGCGCTGTCTCTCCACCCTCCCAAGCATGATGTCCCTCTCCAAGGACTCTTACTTCCTTGCAACATGTCCAAAGAATGTCAGATGAAGCCTCAGAATCCTTGCCCTCCAAGGCCAGCCCAGTTTAACCCTCTCCAGAATGAACCTGTTTATTTTCTTAGCAGTCCATGCATGGTACATTCAATACTCTTCTTCAGCATCACTGCTCAAAGGCATCAGTTCTCCTCATATCATCCCAAGTCATTGTCCAACTTTCTGGTGCATAACAAGTGATTGCAAAGACTGTATCAGACACATCTTTGTCTCCAGAGAGACACCATTGCTCTTCAGTACTTTGGAGAGGTCCCTAACAGCAGACTTTCCTATCACCATATATATTTTAATTTTCTGGCTGCTGGTGCCAAGAGTGTTGACTGTGGAGTAAAGCAAATTAAAGCTGTGAACAATCTCAATCTCTTCACCATCCATCTTGATGCTGCCAATTGGTCCAGTGGTGAGAATCTTTGTCTTCTTGACATTGAGCCTCAATCCCTATTGAAGGATGCAATCCTTGGCCCTCTGCAACAAGCGCTTCAGGTCCTCCTCAGGAAGCCGAGTTGTATTATCTGCATAATGCAGATAGTGGATGGATCTTCCATCAATCCTGATGCCACATTTCTCTTTATACAGCCCAGCCTCCTGAATAATTTGTTCTGCATATAGATTGAAAAGTATGAATATAGGACACATCCTTGGCATACAGCTTTTCCAATTTTGAACCATGCAGTGTTTCCTTGCTCTGTTCAGACAACTGCCTCTTAGTCCAAGTATAGGTTTCGCATTAGCACAACCAAGAGTTCTGGGATTCCCATTCTTCTCAGAGTCAGCCACAGTTTGTTATGATCCACCTAATCAAACACTTTTGCATAATCTATGAAACACAAATAGACATTCCTCTGGTCCCTGCTTTCAGCTAAGCTCCATCTATAATATCCAAACAATATTGGGTCATAATTTTGGTATTTTCTGCTTTCAGTCAGTGTCACATGACCTATGAAATAATGTTGATTTCACATGCATGGAAGATTCTGCTGAAGATTATCCAAAAACTACTGGAACAGCATATTAGCAGAGAACTGCCAGAAGTTCAGTCTGTGTTTAGAAGTGGTCGTGGTACTAGGGATATTTGCAAATATTCATAATTTTGCTTGCTATTGTTATTGTGTGCTTTAGAATCAGAACTAACTCTTATCTTACTTAGCAAGATTTCAGGGGGAATAAATTACATGACAAGAGATTGTCCATCTCTCTCCCATGGAACAGCTGATTCATTTGGACTGTGTGCCTTTGGATTGCTATACGGCTTCTTGTTACTGCATCAATATATCATCTATATTTCTCTTTTGCATTTCTATTGTAGTCTTTAGTAGAAAGAACCCAGGAAACAGAATTCAGACAACATATAATAATTGTAAGAACAATTCACAGAATATTTGAGAAATCTTATTACCTTATAAATTGCATTCACAACTGCTGTTAATTTAGCACCAAACAAGTAAACGTTTAATTAATTATGTGACAGATTATTATTTCTGTTGTTGATGTCTTGTTTCCTTGTTGATGTCTTGGTTTTATATTTACACTCATAAAAATTATTGTTGAAGATTCCTAGATGTTATAGTGTATAATATGTTGGATGATGAACTGAAAGGTCAGTGTTTGAAAATACAGTCAGTCTGATCTTGTGAAAATTTATAGCCTCTAAAACCCAATGGAGGACTACTGTCAGTCAGACTGACTTGATGACAGTAGGTTTTAGTTTTAAATTATTGCTAGATTAATCTTCTTCCAAAATCTAATCAAATGCAATTAAGATAATATGACAATTGGAATTTTATAAGTTTTTATTACAGCTACAGTTGAATAATTTCAAACTAATAGCAAATTTTTGTGTATAGATTAAAAATACTCCATAATAATGTAAGAATACTATAAGAATATTATAGTAAACCTCCAGGTAAATTTTCCAAGACATCTCTAATGAAGTTCAGACAAGTATGTTTGGTGAGTATTTGAACTCATACCTATTTGTTACTTCCAACGGACTCGATTTACAGAAATTTTATCTTTATATTATACTTTCTTTTATAAAATATTTTCTTTTGTTATGTTTTATTAGAATTTCGTGTATTTTCCCTTTGTGTTCTGATAATCTCTTAATCAAGCCGTAGACTGATTATGTATTTTCCTCTTTCTTATTACTGTAAGTAGGTGTCATCAGATCAAGCACAACTCAAAGTAACCCTTTTGCAAAAAAACAATTTAATGAATATATACAGAGATTTTTAATTTCCATTCATTCATTGTTGCACTTTTCTCCCTGCCCAGCCCTCCCTCACAGTTCACTCCTCTCTTTGAAAAGTAGAAGAAAAATTCTTTCATTGGTATACAATCCCCCTGCACCCCTCTCACCGCCCCGAGTACACTCCATTATGCAACCTTAATTCTGGACTCTTGTGATAAACACAATACCCTATCATATATCACTTTTAAATTGTTCTCTCCCTTATCTGTTTCAATGCAGTATACATAATTTATCCAGTTTTTCTCAGTCTTACCCCAACCCTGATGTCATTCCCATTTTACAACAGTGGCAGCATGTAGTATTCATCCTTTTGTGACTGAGATATTTCACTCAGAATAATGTCCTTCAGTGTTACCCATTTTGAATAGTCTTGCATGAGTTCCTTGTTTTTTAATGCAGCATAGTATTCCGCTGTGTTAATATACCACAGCTTCTCTATCCATTTGTTTGTTGACGGGCACTTGGGTTGTTTCCAACTCTTTGCTATTGTGAACAAAGCCAAGATAAACATGGATGTGTATCTTTAGGGTATATTCCCAGTATTGGAAATGCTGGGTTAAATGGTATCTCTATTTGCAACTTTTTGAGAAAGTGTCATACCACCTTCCACAGTGGTTGCACCATTTTACACTTCCACCAACAGTGAATAAGGATTCTAGTTTCTCCATAACCTCGTCAGCATTTGTTACTTGCTGTTCTGTTAAATTTTGCTATTCTGACTGGGATGAGATGATATTTCATAGTTGTTTCCATAGTAACTCTTTTAACAATGGATTGAAAACTTGTTCTATTCTGTGTCATCTTCATGATCTCCACCAGGTTCAAGACCATTGTTACCCATGAGCTGGCCAAATAATTAATTCAACTATTTTATAGGCAACATGAGACTAATGAGACTAGATAGTCTCTATTACTGTTAATCCATTTGCTCTCCGTTTGATAGGCAGCTTAGTTAACATGATAAAGACCATATATTATCACAGTAAAATAACATTAAAAATATGACTTCAACTTCCAAAACTGGCCATTAATGCAAGGTATGAATAAAATTTATATACTTTAAGTTAATAAGAGAATGAGTACATTAAAGTTTACATTAATAATACAACTACAGATTAACATATGGCATACAAATATCTCATTTGATCCTTATGGTCTCATTCAGTATTGGAGAAATAATTAATATATTACTGTTTCAGTAGAAAGCTGAGATATTTAATGTAAAAATGTCTAGATAATTACATATAACTATACATAGAGTATTGAACGAGATATCACATTTCTTAGTTATAGGCACTTTGGTTGATAATTTACTCTTCTAACTTTTCCTCTAATGGATTTTCTTTTTCCATTTTTGTTGTTTGTGCTGTTAAGTGACTGTCCAAACTTCTAACTGACTAAGATTTAGGACTTATCATCCATATTTAAGATAATAAGTATTTGAAAACCCTAGAAATAATTTTTTGAGAATATTAGAAACGTATGTAAATTCACGTATATTAGTTCCTAAATTTCAACATCAGAGAAGTAGATATAAAATAACATATTAATTACATGTTTACTCTGAGGATCAGTTACCTGAGATATATAAATTATTTAAATGAGAAACTCACACTAAGTAAGCAATCAGTAATTGTAAAATACTCAGAGTTGTAGTTTTAATTCACCTTGGCATTAATAAATTAACTCTATTTTTATGCTGAGAGAAGGGAAAGTCAGAGAAGAAAAGAAGATCTTCAACATGATGGATCGATACAGTGATGGTAGCAGTGGACTTGAGAGGGTCTCAGATTGTGGGCATGGTGTAAGATAGGGTAAGGGTTAGATCTGTTGTTCATAGAATTGCTGGGAGTCATAGAGAAAGCTCTGTTAGCCTAGTGGATAGAAAGTTATGCTACCAAGCCAAAAATGGGTGATTTTAATCTATGGTCCTCAGGCCTGGTTTTAATTATTTTTGGTCAAATATTCTTCTAAGTGGAATAGCACTGTTCTGTCTATTTGCTGTACAGAGGTAACTCATGGTTTCTGTGATGCTAAACACTGTGACATTGATGTGTCAAATGTGATAATGATTACCCATAGTGGACAGTGTTTTGTGGAACTCTTGAATTCAAACATGCTTGGAAGCAGGAGTGCCATCCACTTCCAAAATAGTTTGCCTCCAGAAAACCTAAGAACTTAGAGAAACTGAAAGTTATACAAGAGTTCAAGTCTTTAATTCATAGGGTCACTATGAGTTAACAACAACTGTAAATATTAATTATTGGTTCAAATGTTTTTGCACTTTTTTTTCTGATTCATACTCTGAGAACTACTTTGGATAAGTTTATTTTTAAAGTCAATAACAACATTTATACTGTTAGCTGGGATATCTTTGCTGTGAGAAGGGTATGTTGTTTGTTGTTTTTATGTGCCGTCGAGTCATTTGCGACTCATAGCGACCCTATGTACAACAGCCCTAAACCCTGCTCTATTTCGGGCCAATCTCGCTGCCTCTGACACACACATCCCGATTACCCCAGTCACTGAATCAATCCACCTCATAGAGGGTCTTCCCCTCTTGCGCTGTCCCTCCACCCTCCCAAGCAGGATGTCCCTCTCCAAGGACCTGTCACTCCTTGCAACATGCCAAAAGTATGTTAGACAGAGCCTCAAAATCCTTTATGACTTTATCATACTTATATAAAACTCTAAGAAATAAGAAAGTTTAGTTCCTTACAAGAAAACAAAACAAAACAAGCAGCAACAGCAAAAGCACAAAATGAAGAGAAATGAAATCGTTCTAAGGCAAAATAAAGGAACAGAAGGAAATATGATACTGTCCTTTTCAGAACTCAAAGTGGTTTAGGGAACAAGTCTATATTACCTTGTGATAAGGAAGGCAAGGAGTTTGGGTGGCCTAGTAGGTAATGCAGTTCAAATCCACAAGAGAAAGATGGTTAATCTCTTCTTGCATGATTTACACCTTCTGAAAACCCCTTGAAGTTTCAGCTATGAGTTGTTTCCAACTTGACAGCAATGAAGAATTTTATTTTGTTTTTAATATGTTACTGCAGTTGTTAGTGATTGTATTTTAAACTTAAAATGCTTACAGTATAAATGAATGAATAGAACTCTGAATGACAAATGCTTCCTTGCACCTTTGAGCTTATCATTACATTATTTCATGGCTTTGTGGCCAGAATATATTGCTAAATTGTGATTTCTAATTTACTTTGATCTTTATGCTCTTAACATTGTGTCAGCTACCAACTCTGCTATTATATGGAGATGTGAGAACCTCTAGAACAAATGCTGCAAAGAAGTAAAGACATTGAAAGATATTTTGTGTTATCAGAGATTGTTTTCCTTCTTTTAAAAGTAAAGAGAACATGCATAACAACAACAACAACAACAAAAATAAGCAGGGACACTTAGTGATGATAGCAATTATTGGTAGTGGTAGTGTGTGCTGTCAATTCAGAACCAATTCATAACTGACCCTCTGATAGCTTTCCAGAGGCAGCAAAGTATACAGGTGGAGATTACCGATTATTTTCCATGTGGAACAACTAGTGGATTCAAATTGCATGACTTTGGCGTCGCGGTGTAGCTTCTTTTCATCAGTCCACCAGAACTCCCTAGTCATAGGTATAGTGCTGTTGTTGCTGTTAGGTGTCATCGAACTGAGTACAAATTGCAACAACCCTATGGACAATAGAGCTGAATCCTGTCACATTCTGTGCCATCCATACAATCTTTGACACATTTGAGCCCATTACAGCAATCACTGTGTCAATTCACCTATTGAGGGTCTTCCTCCTTTTTACTGACCATGCACATTTTAAAGCATAATCTCCCTTTCCCAGAAATAATATCACCAAAAAATATGCCCAAATTATGTGAGCTGAAACTTTATAATCTTTGCCTCCAAGCAGCACCTGGCTGTACTTTCTCCAAGATCTATCTGTTTGTTCTTTTGTCAGTCCGTGGAATATTTAATATTCTTTTCCAGCACTACAATTCAAAGGCATCAATTCATCTGTCATCCTTAGTCATTGTACAGCTTTCAGTATCATGACAAGTGATTGAAAAGACCATACTCTGATTCAGGCACACTTTTACTCTTAAACTAACATCAATTCTTCTCAATAATCTGGACAGGGTCCTAACTGCAGGCTTTCCTATTTAAATGTATTTCCTGCTTCTCTGACTACTGGGAACAAATGTACTGATTATAAATACAAGTAAGGTGAAGTCACAATGTTGCTTATTTCCCAGTGGTGAGAATTTTTGTTTTCTTGATATTAAGATCAATCCATATTGAAGACTGTTGTCTTTGATCTTTTGTAGAAGTGCTTCAAGTCTTCTTCACTTTTAACAAGCAAAATTGTGCCATCTCTATAACAAAGGTTGTCAGTGAATCTTCCTCCAGTGGTGATGCAACAGTCTTCTTCATAGAGTTCAGCTTCTCAAAAAATTCGTTCAGCTTACAGAATGAGGAGGGATGGAGAAAGCCATAGTGGTAGAGAGTGTAAATAGATATGCATCTTAAACACTAAGTAACCACTTTTCACAAAAGTCATCAGAAGTCGAACACCAATAGTTATTAGTCAGTATTCAAACATGGTTTTTTAATTGATTCTGAATATAACATGTCCTCTGAACATTGTAACTGTCTTGAGCACTGAACAATAATGATTAAAGTTTTGACTAGGCAACTTGGACATATTGTTAGAGAGAATGTAGTATAGAAAGTATGAAATGTAGTTAGAAAGGAAGTCCACCTTATGAGGGAGGTAGACAAGATGGAACCAATTTGAAATTCTCCATAGAGATGAAACATGTTGGACTATGATTTTTGGTTTTCAGTTATCATTAAGTCAATTTATTTTCATTTTCCCTGGCTTCTTACTTCTTGGTTTCATTTCCACTTCCATAATCTGACTTACAGGAAAGTCTGATATTTCAAAAAGCCTACGTATTTTCACTTCAATGATCTGAGTACTTTACTGATTCTCCTTTAACCTTCATTATCATAAAATCAGCAAAAACAGCAACAAACTTACAAGAAAAATTTCCCTAACTATAAATATCTTCCTAGTCAATCACCAATTTGTAGTCACTATTTCATATCAACCCTATTCAAGTGTTGTTGATTTCATTCTCACTAGAGTGTCCATGTCACTGAGTTTTACATTAGTGTATTGACCCATGCTGCATAGATCATATTATATGTACATATATACACATACCTACACACTAACAGATATATCTAGAGTATAGTACTCACTGAGAGGAGGGAGTTGATAGTTCATTCATATTTGTCATTTAAGAAAATATGACCTTTAATATGTCAAAACTGTTACATTTGTTTCCTCCACTTTCACTGTTAGTTTCATATTATCACAAGATCGGTGAATTTTAGCTACAAATAACATATGATTATAGAGTTTACATATGATAGAAAGTACCAGAAACATGATTTGTAATTAGGTCTATTAAGTACTCCATGTGGAAGGGGAAGAAATTTCAACTTCCGGGTGTATCGTGGGAAACACTGCTGTCAGAATAAAGAACTCACACAAATCAAGATGAACAGGAAGATATTCCTCTGTGACATCAATATGTATTCAAGATTTTCTTTCTATTAAAATTTAGAGCATTACCTATAATTTATAGTTCATGTTGTCAAAAGAAACAACAAACAAAAGTACTAAAATTGATCATCCAGTGGACTTCTGAGGCCGTAAATTTCGTGGGAGGAGACTTCTCAACTTTTTTCTGTATAGCTGCTAGTGTATTGGAACTGCCAGAGAGTTCTAGGCCTTTGGATTAGCAGCACAGGTGAGTTTTTTTATTCTTTGACTATAATTACTAGCTTATAGCAGATCAAAGATTTCAGGGAAATCTTTATTTAACAAATAATCAACTGAAATTATTAGGAAACTACCAAAATAGAAAGTTAAGAGACTAAAGTCAAGTCAAAAGTAAAGCTTGCTGAAGTAAATAAAAAGAATCTATTTTGACCTGTAATCTATAATCTAAATTTTGAATAAGAGGCTGAAGAGAACATAGTATAATAATATAACTTCTAATTAGCAGAATGTTTGCCCCACAATGATGGAAAGAAAGAAAAAAAACCCAAACTTCAACTTCACCAAGACATTTAGAACTTGAGGGATTAAGATTTCATTACTGTCAATGTCAGATGGGTCTTGACTGGAAGTAGAAAGTTTTAGAAGGAAGTCTACTTGTATTTTATTGAAAATGCAAAGACATTTAACTGTGTGTATTACAAAAAAAATGAATGTGGCTAACATTGAGAATATTAGGAATCTCAGAACACTTGATTGTGCTCATGCAAAACCTGCATCTGTTGTATGAACAGAGTAAGGGAAATAATCTGTTATATGAACATGTTCAGAAAGGTGGGAAGTCATTAAAAAAGAGGAAAATCTTCAATAAAATAGATTAACACAGTGACTGTAACAATGGGCTTGAGCGTATCAGAGACAGTGAGATTTGTGTAAGATAGGGTAAGGTTCAGATCTAATTTTCACAAGACCCTCATTAGTCATAGTTGACTTAAGAGCACCGAAAAATAGCAAAACCAATTTCTATTTAAGGTATCCCAATTTTCCTTCCTGACTCTGAGTTTACAGAGAACAGGATCTGTCTTAACTCACTGCCATAGACTCTGTTGGACCCATAGTGACTCTTCAGATTTTCAACATTATAAGTCGAAACAAGAGGAACTGCCCATCCTCCTGCCTTTGAGCTGTTGAAAGAGTCACATCAGTTGAGATAGCTCTTGGTTATAAGGGAAACTATTACAGACTATGGCACTAAGAACTGTCTAAGCTATCTTTAATCCCCAAATTCTAATTGCTCTGGTGGTTGGTATAGTGGATAGGGAGTTTTGCTACTAACTCAAAGATAGCCCCTTTCTGGTTTTTCAAATCAACCAGTGGCTCTGGGAGAAATACATACAATTTCCTCCTGTAAGAGTTGTAGCTTCAGAAAACTTGCTGGCAGGTTCTCTATGAATCCTTTCTAATTGAAGAAAATGAGCTGAAACTTTTTATAGTTATGGAGAAAATGCACAGATTTGAAAGCTGATGACGGTTAGCTGTTTGACTAAAAGTAAACATATTATCTACTGTAGTATTTCAAAAACGGAAAGCAATAACAACAATAAAAATAGTATTATTTATTGAGATGTTAAACTTGACTCAAATCTTCTGGTATTAATAAATTAGGCACATTACTCAGTCTTCTGAGCATGAGTAGTCTCAAGTGTTCAGCTGTAAAACATTTATCTTTCAGACTATTCTTGTGCACTATTGACGTATTTTAAGTGCCCAGTTTAGTTGTTGAAACATATTGGAAACTGTATGCTATATAATATGTCATAGGATAAAATGAAAAAGTGTATAATGAAAAGAATTAAATCACTATATAGATAGAATACATTTAAAATAATATGAACAGTAACTAATGGATCTTTTATGCAGACATTGTACTATTTGATATAAAAGAGGCCTAGTCCACTCTTAGCAGATACTTATATCTAAAATAACTGAACACTGTGGCTTAGACTTCAGAAAGAGATAAATTCCGCTAAATATATTTGTCATTGTGGATATGGACTGTTTGCAAGCATACAGAATTCCAAGGCAAAGTAGAGATACCAGTAAAAGACGTAACAGTAGTCCAGGCACGTATAAATAAGAAAACAAGTTATTTTCTAACATTTGTGCAGAGCTTTAAGAGATTAAATATTCAATTTTTTTCCTTCTACCCAGCCTTCAGTGAGGATTAAAGCTCAACATCAAGAAAACAAAGATCCTCACCACTGGGCCAACTGAAAGTATTATGACAGATGGTGACGAGATTGAGATTGTTAACAACTTTAGTTTGCTTGACTCCACATCAGCAGTCTTGGTACCAGCAGCTAAGAAATAAAAAGACAAATTGCTTTGGGAAAGTCTGCTGTCAAGGACTCCTCCAGAGTACTAAAGATCAGCTACATTTCTCTGTAGACTAAGGTGCACCTGATCCAAGCCGTAGTTTTTGCAATTGCTTGCTATGTAGTGAGAGAGCGGGACAATAACTAGAGATGATAGGAGAATTGGCAACTTTGAGCTGTGGTGCTGGAGAAGAGTACTGAATATACAATGGACTGATAGGGTAAAA
>NW_006399904.1:4709152-4712794 GCF_000299155.1 Elephantulus edwardii | reverse complement strand
CATCTGAGAGTTGGAAAAGGAATAAAGATGACAGAGGAATAGAAGAATTGATGCCTTTGAGTTTAGTGTTGGAGAAGACTACTGATATTCTGTGTCCTTTCAAAAGAATAAGCAGGTATATCTTGGATTTTAAAAAAAAGAAATAAAAAGTAGCCAGAGTGTTACTTGGAGGCAAGAATGGCACAGCTTCATCTCACAAACTTTGGGTATAATTGCTAGGAAAAGCTATTCCTTGGAAAGGTAGAGGGTCACCAAAAGCGAGGAAGACCCTCAAAGACTGATTGACACAATGACTTCAATAATGAGATCAAGTGTGTCAGAGATCACCGAGTTCAGATCGGCTATTAATAGAATCACTATAAGTCACATTTGACTTGAAGGCACTGAATAACAAAAACAGTTGATCTTCAGTCCTTATTGTTCATAGTATCAGGTTTTTTTAGGATTATCTCTCAACTCAAGCAGAATTTATGAAGATCACATTGTGGTTTTCATAGGCTTAATTTTTGTTTTTGTGATTCAAATTTGAATTTGAGTATTGGCAATTGACTGAGTCACAACGGGTGCCTAGCCCTGTTCTGATTTCTGATGTAGAGCTTCTCATCATCATTTTCCACCATGTAGTCAATCTGATCCCTGTTAAATCTGTTTAGACATATCTATGTATGTCTTTGAAATATTCGTAATGAACATAGCATTCTCTGTACAAATTTCTATCCTGTGATTTCCAATTTCTCTTCTATCACTAAGACAATATCTACCTCAATCCTTCTTTGTTTCCAATTTTTTGAGTTGCAATCAATGATTATTATCAATATTATTGATTGACTGATCAAATTTTATTAGCAGATTGTCTTGTGTGCTTATATATTTATTATAGTTATTATACTATCACTGACAGGATTGTCCTCTAGGTAGATATTAAAATCTGCTTTTTAATAATTAGTGTTGCATCATTCTTCTCCACTTTGTCATTCGCCAGAGTAGATTAGATACTTATCTGATTCAAACTGGCCATTGCTAGCTCGTTTCAGCTTCATAAGTTGGAACAAATTAATCCTGACTCTTGATACTGGAGTAGTAAGATACTTGATACTGGAATAGTAAGAGACTATCTGATGGATATCAGTATTTTTTTTTCATTTCACAGCAACCAATGATATACTTCAAGTCATAGAAAATAAGTTTATATCCATAGATTCCTAGTTAACAGAATTTTAAGAGAAAGGCAAAAAGAGCTGAAAGTTGCTAAGGTTGCATAAAATCAATAAATATATTTGGTTATTCATGTTTTTTCTATATAACATTTTATATTTCCTGGATATCATATATATTTCTCATGTAGTATCAGATATACACTTAGATTATGAAAATAGGGTTTTTTTGTTTTTTTAACATTTATCAATATGTTTTATTGAAATTAGAAATATTAAGAGCAGTGCTCAGTTTCCAAATAGTGTATGTGTAAAATCCAAATTATTTTGCTGCTTCTCATACTACCAACATAAAAATATTATGGTAATTCAATTTAGCAGTGGCCAAGTAATGATGAATTCAATAAATATATGGACTTTTATGTTCCAGTGCACATAGTATTTCTAAATAGTTATTTTATTATTACTGTTTCAACTACTATTATAATTTTGAGATGTAACTCATATTAAAGGGTTGACCTGTTTTCTAAAATACTTGCTATTTTATCAATTTTTAGGACATTAATTTTTGTGAATGCTGATATGCTTTTATTTGAAATGATACGGTAGCAACCAATTCTTTTCAGTACAGTGATTCTATATATTTATTTCAACTTTAATTGATGCTTCCAACATCATTCAAGGTTTTGCCTATGGAATACTTTAAGTTGAGGGTTGAATTTGTTACTAAATTCTTTCAGATTGAGAAATATTGAACTTGTTTTTTGATTTTGGCTTTCCAAATCCAGTCCTTGAACAGTCACTTTGTGCAAAAATATTCATTTGCTTTGTCTTCTTGAAATACTATTCAATATGAATTGCATCTTAACATCAAGACTACAGTTTTCAATACAGGTTAGATCAAGAAGACAAAAATTCTTACCCTAGACCAGTGGGCAAAATCATGATAGTCACAGAAAAGATTGCAGTCAATAATCTCATTTGACTTGGCTTCACAATCAAGACTCATTGTAGCAGCCAAGAAATTGACAGACATGTTCAATTGGGGAAATATACTGCTAAGGACTTCTCCAAAGTTCTAAAAAGTAAAAAGAAAAAAGTGTGAATAACGAAATATATTTATCGATTTTATGTAAAACTTAATCAACTTCATGCTCTTTTGTCTTTCTCTTAAAATTCCATTAACTAGGAAGCTATAGAAATAAATTTGTTTTCTTTTTGGTTAAACATTCTTCTAGGTCATATACCCAAGTGTGTCCACTTGCCATACAGAGGTAACTTGTGGTTGCTGTGAAGCTGAACATTGTGACACTGATGTGTCAAATGCGATAATGGTTACTCATGGTGAACAGTGTTTGGTGGAGCTCCCTGATTAAACCAAGCTTGGAGGCAAGAGTGGCATTCACTTCTGTAATAGCTTGCCTCCAGAAACTCTATGAACCTGGAGGAAGGATTCAAGTCATACAAGTGTTGAGGACTTTCGTTCATAGGGTCCTTATGACTTGATGGTACTTAACAACAACAACATGACCTGAAGTATATCACTGGTTTTTGTCAAATGAAAAAATTTCTGATGTCCACCCAGTGGTCTCTTACTATTCCACTATAAAGGAGCAGAATTAATTTGTTCCACTATATGGAGCTGTGCATTCCTTCTTTCACTGCCTGGTTGTAGTGGTGACATTGATCTAAATGTTAATTTATGTTGATTCATCAAGACATGATGATTGTAGTGATAAGCTTTCATGATTGGTGCTTCTAAAGTAAATGTACGGAAATGATAAATGTGTGTTTCCCTAGCTCCAGAAATGGATTTTGCTCTGCAGTTAATGTTTCATATAACCCAACTTCATTAGACAGAATTCAGTTAATGACATCATGAATTTGTTTCATTTTATCAAATTGCATTAATTAGGGAAATATACTGACTGTTGATTGTGTTGATTGTGAAGAAACATGCATCCCCCCACCCATGTTGAAATAAGGAAAAAACAACATCAACAACAACAAGGTAATTGGATTAATTTTCTGTTTCTTTCCATTTTTTATTACGTTTCTCTTAACTAGGAACATTTACATCCTTTCTCCACATGAAAGCATCAGCTATTTCATGTTAACATGATTCTTGTTATCCCATGGCATTGCAGATATTTTAACCAAGGATCCTGTTGGACCAGAGCCAGCCTCTGGCAACCATATAAACGCTATTTCTCCTGGGTCTTAGATATTTTGTGTTGAACAGTTTAATTTGGCATTTCCTTATAATGACTAAGAAAAAAATAGTAAATACAAATTTTAAAACCAGCAAATATCAAGGTCTTTCTTGTGATTCTCTAAATTACTTATGTTTTATCTGATGTAAACCTCTACTTCCCTCAGTTTAGAACAACATTATTAATGTTCTAAAAGTTTTTTTTCTCTGGTGTTGGCATGCATGAGTTGTTAAAAATATTACTGTACTATGAGGTGGATTGATTCAGTGACTGGG
>NW_006399904.1:4704464-4709052 GCF_000299155.1 Elephantulus edwardii | reverse complement strand
TAGAGGGACAACACAGGAGAGGAAGACCCTTGATGAAATGGATTGATTCAGTGATTGGGGTAAAGAGATCCAGTGTGTCAGAGACAATAAGATTGACACAGGATAGAGCAGGTTTCAGAAAAATTGTACATAGTTTGTTGTTATGAGTCGCTTACAACTCATAACAACAACCTATTAAAAATAAAATTCTTTGAGTTCTGCCATATATTTGAAAAAACACTCTCTTAAATAAAATAATTTAGAGAAGTTTCAAGCAACTTTTGCACTTATAATTGAGTTATTGTTGCTGTTGTTGTTGATTGATGTCGAGTTGAGCACGACTCATATGATTCTGTGAATGAAAGGCTTGAAGCCTTTCTATAACTGTCATTGTTTATCAAAGTTCATATAGTTTCCAAAGGCATATTGTGTAGGAAGTTGATGTCCCTCCTATATGTGAGAGTGGTGTGTATTACAGAGCACACAGGACAAAGTAGTGGAATAGACTGACTTGGATGAGTTGTTCTTTCTTCCACCCACAGAAATGATTCATAAAGCATAAATAACTGAGTTCAAAAAGAATGAACTTTACAAAAGTATACTTCAAGTATTTTTTAAATGTTAGATCAGTAATTGTTTGCTAAAAGTATATTTTAGACCCAGGTATAAGCATATAGGGAAAGTGGTTTTATTACTGAAGTGGGTCCACGAATTGAGACTTCCAATTGTGTTCAGAGACCATCCACATACATGCCTGGGTAGAAATGTTTAAGTCTCTAAGGGTTACATGGTTCATGAGCCTTGGGGCTAAGAATCATCATAGCATTGGGGAAAAGAAGATGAAAGCATATCAAGGTCACAGAATAGTGTGCTTACAGGATATGATTACCTTTGAAGACTTAAAAATGTGCCTAGAATTGGTAAACTACTGACTTCATAAGAAGAGAAAAAAGCAAAATTATTCTTATATCTTGTATATTAGGTACTGTAAGACATTTTTTTACTCAGAATGACCCCTCTACCAGACCTCTAAAAATCACCTTGTTATTAGATACTATATAGTCACTCACAGAAACCCAATGCATTGTAATTGGTAAAATTACACTTTGATTCAGTATCATCCAGGAAAATCTCTGTTGTGCTTAAGTCCATTTTTTTGCCATTACTGTACCATCCATTTATGCAAGGTCTTCTTTTACCCTGGCTCTATAATCTACTATTGAGCACTGGTGAACTAATGGGGAAAAAACTGTGCTTCAATCTCTAAGGCATGTGGTTCAAGACCACCAGCTGCTTGTGGGAGGAGGATTAGAACTCTCCTTTGCAATTAACTGCCTCTGAAAACCCACCAGAGGGTCAGCTTAGTGCAATTTCTGACTCTATGGTACACAACAATAGTCTATCAAGGACTAACTTGTTCCTAATAACATGTCTCACAGTATGTGAAACAAAGTCCAATACAGATTTGTTCTGGGTTGAGTCAAGAGCACATTAGTCTTTAAAATGAAATCTTTGAAAAAAAAAAGAAATCTTTGCTTGTTAGCACTGCAAAAATTAACAGTTTTTGTAGCAGATTTGCACATTGTGGTATCACTCTAGTATACTGTTTGATTTCTTTACCACTGTTTCCATGAACATTGATTATTTATCCAAATAAACTAAAATGTTTAGAAACTTCAATGTACTATCTTACTATATTGCTATTTATTTCCCCAGATGGGAAGATTTTTCTGTTCCATATTGAAGGCTCTAGTCTCCAAGGTTCATCGGTATCTGATCCAAGTCTTTTATCTTCTTTCTTTTTTTTTTTTTGTTTTGTTCTGCAAACAAAGTTGTATTATCTATATGAGATGGCTTGCTAATGAATCTTCCTCCAGTTCTGATGCTTTCTTATTCTTCATATAGATAAATTTCTCAGATTATTTTACAAATTGACTCTACCTGGTAAAAAGATACAACCTTGATAAATAAATACCTTGTTTATTTTAAGCTAGGCACTGTTCACTAATTTGAATGACTGCTTCTTGGTTCACATAGAGTTTCTGCATGAGTGCTTAAGTGTTCTGAAGTACCTTATTCTTCACAATGTTATTCAAATTTATTATGATACACATAGTCAAATATCTTTGCATACTCAATAAAACACAAGTAAACATCTTTCTCGTATACTCTATTTTCAACCAACATCCATCTTATATCAGCAATGATATTCATCATTCTTTATGTCCTTTACTAAATTCAATCTGATTTTCTAGTAGTTACCAAGGGAAACACTGCTTTGGTCTTTTAAAAACAATCTTCACCAGGAATTTACTCTTGTGTTCTATTAATAATATTATCATATAATTTACACATTCTGTTGGATCACTTTGTTATATAATGAGCACAAATATGGATCTCTTCTAGTCAGAATAGCCTTGTAGCTTTCTTCCAAATTTCCTGGCATTGATTTGTGCTGCATCCTTTAGTTGAAGCATTACAATCAATATTCTGTAAATTCGTGGATCCTTATTTTTGCCAATGTCTTCAGTGTAGCTTGGATGTCTTCCATCATTGTCATTGATTCTTCAACATATGTTGTCTCTTTATATGAGTGGAGAGCAACAAATTATTTTTGATGCAGTGACTGTGCATTCAGCCATCTACTTTTTTTGTGCACTTAAAAATTAATATTTTTTTAAATACAATCCTTCAGTATTGCAACTTGAGGGTTGATATTCCCACCTTCCCACATACCACCAGTTCTTTCAGTTTGAGGAAATCTGAATATATTCTTCCTTTTCAGTTTTTTAAATCCAGGTCTTTGTATACTTCACTATATTACTTTGCTTTGTGTTCTTGAATTGTCCTTTGAAATGTTCTGGTCATCTCTCTTCGTAATTTCTCTCATTTTAGGTTATGAGTGGCGTCCACTTCATAAACAATATGCCTCTGGAAACTCTATGAACTTTGATTAATGTCAGTAGTTGTAGAGGGTCTTCAGGCCTTTTGTTCATAGGGGTTGTTATAAGTCATGCTCGACTAGAAGGCAATCAGCAACAACAACAACATTTGAACTACATTTAGAGCCATCTTTTGATACTCATTTTGTCATCTTCTTTCCTATGTTTTAGTGGCCTTTTGTATTCTTCATGTGTTTGTATTTTTTGGGTTTTTTAAAATCATCTTTAGATGAAAAATCATGTGATCTACTAAGCAGGAAATGAAAAAGTGAGGGAAAAGGGGTCATGTTCATAGTAAAAAGACTATTTCTAGATACTTTCTGAAAAAAAGTGTTACGAGTGACAGGATCATTCAAATATATACATCAACAACTAGAGCCAAAGATTAGGAAATAGAAGATATTCACCAACTTTTGCAGTCTGAAATTGATCAAACATGCAACCAAGATATATTAATAATAATTAGTGATTGGAATGCAAAAGTTAGAAACAAGAAAAGAAGATCTAGTATTTGGAAAATTAGGACTTGATAACCGACATGAAACTAGGGATAAAATGATAGAATTTTGTACAATCAATGAATTATTCATTGCAAATACATTTTATAAACAATACAACTGGTGACTATACACATGGACCTTATCTGATAGACTACACAGGAATCAGATTTATGACCTCTGTGGAAAGAATCATTGGTGAAGTTAGCTATTAACTGTGATAACTAGGTGCTGAATGTGGAGTTGACCAGCAACTACTTATATGCAAGTTCAGATTGAAGCTAATGAAAATTTGATCTTGAATCTATTTCATCAGAATGTAAAAATTATCTTAAAAGTAGGTTTGAGACCTTGAACACTAAAAGAGTTGCAGGATGATAGCAAGAAAAAAAAGGTCATTACAAGGCAGAGGAGGAAGAAAAGGCTGAGATAGATGCCAGAAGAGGCTGAATATTGCATTAAAATGTCAAGAATCACAAACAAAAGAAAGAAATCAGGAAGTTAAAGAGTTGACCAGAAGATGTCGAAAGGCAAGTTGGGGAAACAAATTATTATAAAGAAATATACAAGTAGCTGGAGTCAGTAATGAAAAGGGAAGAGCTAGCTCAGCATTCTTTAAGCTGAGGGAGCTGAAAACAAATTCAAACCTCAAGTTGCAATGCTTGAATATACTTTGGGAAAAATATTGAGTGTTTCAGGAAGCCTTAATAGAAGAGAAAATGAGAACTGAAGCACAAACAGAGACTCTTACACCAATGTTCATGCGAGAATATGTAAACAGCCCAATTGCCCAACCACAATAAAATGGATTGAGAAATCATGGCACATTCACCTGATGGAATACTACACAGCACACAGGAGCAATGATTTTATAAATTACTACCTAACTTGGGAGGGACTGAAGTGTATTAGGCTAACTGAACTCAGTTTCATAAGTACAAATACTGTATAAGACCATTATTATAGAAATACATAACTAGTAAAACGTGTATAAGGATCTAAGAGAGGGAGCAGAGGAGTGATAGACTGGGGATGGAGGGTGTCACACAGTTTGATGGGTAGAGAGGGAGTGGGTTGAGAAAGTGGGGAGGATCTGGTACTAGGGCCAATGTATACAAACTTTTTAGGTAAACCACTGTAATTCTTTTTTTAAAAAAAATGAATATAAAG
>NW_006399904.1:4702447-4704364 GCF_000299155.1 Elephantulus edwardii | reverse complement strand
GCAAGCGACTCGATGGCACATAACAACAACAACAACATATTTAATTATTACAGATTATCATAACATTTGAAAACAATATTATTTGCATGTAATTATAGGTTTTTAATAGACGGGAGAGGATTCTTAGTTTTAATTCATTTGAAAATAGGTGCATAGTATTACCATCTATCCTTCAATAACTTTAATTCCCATCAACACTGAAAAATTCATTTCATGAATTCTGCCATGTGCAGCACTATGGTGTCGTTGTTAGGTGCTGTCCAGTTCGGTGCGCAATTCAGTGACTCTGTGAAAAGCAGTTCTGAGCCCTGTCCTACTCTGTGCCATTCTCCTCATCTCTTACAAACTTGAGTCCATTGCTTAAGTCATTGTGATGCTCCTTTACCCTCACACTCTACCTTGCCAAGCATAATGTTCTTCACCAAAGAATAGCCTCTCTTAGAAACATGTACAAAATGTGTGAGACAAAACTTTTTAATCTTTAACTCCAATGAGAATTCTGGCTGCACTTTCCCCAAGATATATCTGTTTGTTCTTTTGGAATCCTTGGGATTGTCAGTACTTTTCTGAAACATCATAAACTCAAAATCACCAATATTTCTGTCATCCTTTTTAATTGCCCAGCTCTCAGATGCATAGCAAGCAATGGAATGGCCTGAATAGATGCACCTTAGTCTTCAAACAACTATCTTTATTACTCAGTAATTTAGAGAGGTCCTTGCCAGCAGATTTAGTGCAATGTTCCTTCTAATCTCCTGACTGCTGCTACCAAAGGTGTTGATTGTGGATCTCAGTAAGGTGACATAATTGACAATTTCAATATTTTCTCCATCTATCATGATTTTACTTACAGGTTCAATGATGAAGAATTTTGTCTTCTTGATGTTGAGATGCAATCAATATTTAAGGCTATAGTCTTTGATATTCTGCTACAACTATTTCAGGTCCTCGTAATTTTCAACAAGCAAAGTTGTGTCATCTGTATAACCAAGAGTTTTCTTCTTATCCTGATGTCACATTCTTCTTCATAGAGTCGAGCTACTAAAATGATTTGATCAGTTGACAGGTTGAATAACTTTGAAGAATAGATAAAACCCCTGATGCATACCCTTCCTGATTTTAAACCATGCAGTGTTCCTTTGCTATGTTAAGACATGAGCTTCTTGGTCTAAGTATAATTTTCATGAGCATAATCAAGTGTTCTGGGATTCCCATTCTTCTCAAAGTTAACCATAGTTTGTTGTGATCCAAATAGTTAAATGTTTTAGAGTAGTCAATACAACATATATAGACATTTTCCTTGTGGTTTCTACTCTCAGCCAGATTCCATCTGACATCAGCAATAATATGCCTGATGCCATGGTCTGTCTAGATCCAGCTTGAACTTCTTATTCAATGTACTATTCTGTCTATTTTTGGAAGATCTTCAGCAATATTTTACTTATATGTGAAATTAATGATACTGTTTAACAATTTTCAAATTCTCTTGCATCACCTTCCTTCAGAATAGAGACACAAATGAATCTTTTTGAGTCAGTCAGCCAAGTAGCTTTCCTCCAAATTTCCTGGCATAAATTCTAAGCACATCAAGGGCTGCATCTGTTAGATTAAGTATGTCAATTGGTATCCCATTGATTCCTGGGACCTTATCCATTCATTGTATGGGGAGTGTAATGTCAGCATGAGGACAGCTCTGCTAGTGATGCCTGTGGATCAATTGGACATAGCTACATGGGGCAGATAGGTCAGAGAAGCAATGAAAGGTAGCACAACAGAAAGCCCAGAATGTTGTTAACACTGGGGAGCAGAGAGGGAATGAGCCAATAGAAGGGACTGGAAACCTGTGCCATCACATCAGGGATTAGTTCAGGCCTTGCTTAATAGCCACTTGTGGAAGATAGCAGGAGCCAGTGTGTG
>NW_006399904.1:4700078-4700898 GCF_000299155.1 Elephantulus edwardii | reverse complement strand
ATATTTCACTCAGCATAATGTCCTCCAGGGTCACCCACTTTGAATAATATTGCATGAGTTCCTTGTTTTTCAATGCTGCGTAGTATTCCATTATGAAGAGAAGTACAGTTGTAGAGTCATATGATAAATCTGATTTAAAATTTTCAGTTTTTAAGAAGCTGATTTTTATGAATGCTGCATGATTTTCACGCTCATTACCAATGCACAAGAGTTCCAGTTAATTTACATTCAAACAAACAACTACTATTTTTCATTTTTAAAAACAATAGCTTTCCTAGAGGGTGTGAAATGGTATTAAATTATTATTTTGATTTGCATTTTCCTAACATCCAATATATTGAGCTTATTTGCATGTGCTATTGTCCATTTGTCTTCCTTGGAGGAATATAATTTCAAGTTTTTGTCCATTACTTTAAAATATGGTTGCTTGATTTTTTGTAGTTATTTTTTTTTACATTTTTACATATATTTGGAAATTTTAACCTTTGTAAGATACATGACTTGAAAATATTTCTACCATATTCTTGATTATCATTTTGTGCTAATTTTTATTCTAATATCATGTATTGTTTTTTTTTTTGGTGAAAATTTGCCCAAGTTAGATTCCCATTTGAAATTTACAAACAAAGTTTTCAGTGTCATTATATACATTTTCACAATAGGTCCACATTTTCTTCCTAGTTGTTCCATTTCTAGAACTCCATAGTTTCCCTGTTCTCTTATCTTCTTGTGCTTGTGGTTGTTGTTGTTGTTATGTGCCGTCGAGTCGTTTCCGACTCATAGCGATCCTATGCACAACAGCCCTAAACCCTGCTCTATC
>NW_006399904.1:4697527-4698528 GCF_000299155.1 Elephantulus edwardii | reverse complement strand
GACCCTGGAAGACATTATGCTGAGTGAAATATCTCAGTCACAAAAAAGACAAATACTGCATGGTGCCACGGTTGTAAAATGAGACTGACATCAGAGTTGAGGTAAGACCGAGAAAAACTGGATAAATTATGTATACTGCATTGAAACAGATGGGTTAGAGAACAGTTTAAAAGTGACATATGATAGGGTTTTATGGTTATCACAAGAGTTCAGAATTAAGGTTGCATAATGGAGTGTACTCAGGGATGGGAGGTGGGGGAGATTGTATACCAATGAAGGAATTTTACTTTTCAAAGAGAAGAGTGAACTGTGGAAGAGCGATGGGCAGGGATAAAAGTGCAACAATGAATGAATGGAAAGCCAAAATCTTGGTAAATGTTCATTAAAATTAATTTAAAAAAGAAAAAAAAATAATAGTCTTTATTTTGTGTGCCACGATACTATTTACCTGAAAGATCATTTTAGTAATTAGGCTCAAGGTTCAAGGTTTAGAGAAAATTTTAAGTTGATAGCTTCAATGAGTCCTCTGTTTTCCACTGTTTGTTTTCTTTTTCTAAGTTATTTTCCCCATTCTATCTGTAACCATCCACTGTAATCCTGACCAGAATGGTTGGTAATAGTAGATAGATAGGCAGTGTTTCATTTTTATATTCTCAGGGCAAATGAAGCCATGCCTCTTATTAGGTGGGTGGGTTTTTTTTTGGGGGGGGTGTTTTGTTGTTTCTGGTTTTTGGGTTTGTTTGGTGTTTTTTTTTTTTTATCTTTCGACTTTTGATTATTACTTCTTCCTGTTTTGCTTCTGGAAAATAGAGACCAATAGCTTAAATGACAACTTACAAGATTTTAAGAGCCTAGATACTACATCAGGATAGATGGTGAAAAGACTGAGATTGTACACAGCTTTAGTTTGCTTGGCTCCACAGTCAACACTGTTGGCACCAGTAGCCAGGAAATTAAAAGGTGCATTGCCATGGGAAAGTCTGCTGTTAGGGACCTCTCCA
>NW_006399904.1:4683866-4695936 GCF_000299155.1 Elephantulus edwardii | reverse complement strand
CCCACATTTCTCCTCAAAGAGCCCAGCCTCCCAGAGAATCTGTTCTGCATACAGATTGAAAAGGTATGTAGAAAAGACACATCCCTGGAGCACGCTCTTCCCAATTCTGAACCGTGCAGTGTTTCCTTGCTCTGTTCTGACTGCTTTAAACATCACAAATGCACACAAAATCACCATGCTGTAACAACTTGTAATATAATTTTAAAATGTTTTAATTTTATCCAATGTTTCCATTTGCATTCCTTCACTTATACTTGCTCTTCCCCTTGATTTTCCTTAGATTTGATAGATTCCATTATTTTGTCTTCTCATTCATTTATTTTCCTTTGATTATATTGATATATACATACATATTTTATCTAGTTAGATGACATTATACGTGTGGTCATTTAGTAAATTTCCTCTTTTCCTTTGCTCACTATTGTTGCATAGAAACATAACTGATTTTTGTATCTTGACTTTGTATATTTTAACTTTTTTATATCAAAATCATTGATATTCCAATATAATTTTTCCAATATCATTGATATCATGTGCAAGAAAAATAACCTGTATGCACTGAAGATATGCTAAAGATCATTTAAAAACAGCTAGAATAGTTCATAGATAAGGAACTGTCAAAAGTTCAAGCAGCATTTTGAAGAGACATGGGCACCAGGAGTACCATTGCTGATGGTACTAGCTGAGAGTAAGAAATACCAGAGGAATATCTCTTTGTGCTTTATTGACTATGCACAGATGTTTGACTGTGGATCATGACAAGTTATGGCTGACATCGAGAAGAAAGGGGATCTCAGAGCACTTGATTGTGCTCATGAAGAACCTATACCTGGACCAGAAGGCTGTTCTGCATACAGAGTAGGGGAGCATGGCATGCTTTGGAATTGGAAAGGCAGTGTGCCAGGGTTGTAATTTCTCTCCATGCATGCTCAACCTAAATGCTGAGCAAATTATCCGAGAAGCTGGACTCTGTGAAGAGAACTGTGGCATCAGGATTGGAGGGAGACTCATCAATAACCTGCATTATGCAGATGACACAACCTTGCTTGCTGAAAGTGAGAAGGATTTGAAGCACTTGTTACAGAAGATCAAGGAATACAGCTGTTAGTATGGATTGAGTCTCAATATCAAGAAAGCAAAAATTCTTACCACTAGATCAATAGGCAGTGTCATGACGGATGGAAAGGAGATTGAAACTGTCAACAGCTTCATCCTGCTAGGATCCACAATTAACATCCTTGGTTCTAGCAGTAAGGAAATAAGGAGACACACTGCAAAGGGAAAATCTGCAGTTAAGGACCTTTCCAAATTTCTGAGGAGTAGTGATGTCACTTTGAGGACTAAAGTGTGTCTGATTCAGGCCATAGTCTTTCCAATTACTAGCTATGCATCTGAGACCTGGATAATGAATAAGGATGACAGAAAAAGAATTAACACCTTTAAGCTTGGACACAATGCAGCCATAATGCACTTTGGAGGCAAGAATGGTGGGGCTTCCCCTCACATACTTTGGACATATTGCTAAGAAGCGCTTTTTCTTGGAAAGAGACATAATGTCGGGAAAGGTCGATGATCAATGAAGGAGTGGAAGATTCTCAACCAGGTGTATTGACAGGGCGGCTGCTACAATGGGTTCTTCTGTGTCAGGAAGTGTGAGGATGGCGGAGGGCGTAACAGAGATCAGATCTTTTGTTCACAGGGTAGCTATGAGTCATGCTTGACTCAATGGCACATAACAAAAACAACAACTTTCCTTAATGCATTTATTAGCTCGACTATTTTGTAGACTGATTTGGTTCTCTATTTTTGAAGATACATGTAATTTGTAAGTAGAGATTCATTTATTTTTTCTAATTTGAATGAGCTAAGGTTATGTATCTTACCTGCTATTGTAGAACATCTAAAAAACGTTTACGAATAATACTGAAACTGTACATCCTTATCTTTATTCTGATTTTAGGTCCACTATTAGGAGTCAGAGAATCAACTCACTTATTGCTGATGTGTCAGAACCAACTCATAGCTGATCTCCAGAAGATTTTCAGAGGCACATGAGGACATAGGTCACCCTTCTCCTGAGGAGCCACCAGTGGATCTAAATCAGGTGTTTGAAAGGCACCTGATTTTAATTTAGCAGTGTGGTTCCTTTTATGCTAAGAATCCAGAGCTATCGAAATGCCCAGGCAAGTAAATTAGTTATGAATCTTTTGTTTCACTTTAAAATGCTTTTTTTTCTTGACAACACTGCAATAAAGAAAATACAACAATTTTTTTCTTGATTCATAATTCACTTGTTGCTGCGAACCTATGATCATGTTAAAGACTCCAAAAAAGTTGTTTCTAACAGCTTGTACCTTTTAACTTATCTGTGGGCCATATAGGATTTTGGAACTGTGTATTCCTTGCTGATGTTATGTCATCTTTTTTGTGTTAATCAGTCACATTTCCTCCTTATACTCCAGATTTATTTTCTTTTATATGCATTTGGAAAATGTCTATTAAAAGTTCTAAACTTAGAAATGTCTAAAATTTTACCAAATGACAAAGCCTCACAATTTACTATTCTTTCAATGTCTCCTTATTTCATGATCGGATCATTTTATCGTTTTAGATACATAGAAAGAATTCTAAATGTATCTTAGAAATTTATGTTTTTTTGTGTTTGTTTTGTTTTCTTCATTCCAGACAAATAATCTACTAGAAAACTGGTTGTACTTTATCTTTTTTTATAGTGTAAAATTTTTTACACTATATACTCAGATCCAATCCTACTCAAAGGCTATCGTCCTACTTCACTTTATTTTCAGTATTTTTCAATGGGGTTCCTTGCTTTTTTTGGTCTTGTTATTTATTATTATTATTATTATTATTAATTTCAATGAAAATTTACAGAGATTTTGGATTTCCATTCATTCATTGTTGCACTTTCTCCCCTTTTATATACAAAGTATCAGCCAAAGGTATTTTTCCCCCCATACGATAACATACTATGACAGGTTTGGAAGTGGGAATGGCATCCACTTCCTAAACAAAATGCCTCTGGAGACTCTATGAACTTTGATAGATGTTGACAGTTGTAGAGGGGCTTCATGGCCTTTGTTCTTAGGGTTTTATGAGCAGTGTTCGACTTGAAGGCAACAACAGCATTAGATAATACAGTTTTTCTGTTCATATCTCTCAAAGAGCTTCCTTTCACCATATGAGTCAAATTCTTTGTATAATATTCACAACCATCCTATGTTGTTTTTATTATGTGCCATTGAGTTATAGTCAACTCATAGATGACCCTCCAGTGGGTTTTCAGAGAGAATAGCTAGTAGATTTAAATCTTATGCTTTTGTTGTTACAGTGCAACTTTTTACCATCAGGCCACCAACTTTCTCTAGATCTGTTCTTTTAGACATTTTTATTTACCATTTAAACTTCATCTTTAAGGACTTCTTTGTTCCAGCCACGCTGTTAACTTTCTCTGAGTAACACCACTGAATCTCCAATGCAAGGTTCTTCAACTGTTAAACTTCTACTTAAATTACCTTTTATGAAGAGATGTGTGAGAATGAAGAATTGTTCTATTCAGATATTTCCTCAAATCTCATGTTTTAGATGAGAACAGTGTTTGAATTTGTACCCTCTCTTGTCATATTCTTTGTTACATGGAGTGAGCTAATTAAAAATCAATTTGATCCTTTGGTCCTGATCGCTGAGTCCAACTTTGAACTGAGTTTTACCTGGATTGGCTGAGGAGCCCTACCTAGTAACTTATCTTTACCCAGATTACCAGAAGGACCATCTATCTAACCTAGAACTACTTCTGAGTGAGATTTCTTTTCTTCCACACGATTGATTTTCCTCTCTCTCCCTCTATTAATCTGACCTTTACCACAACTGGCCAGTGAAACTTTTACACTTATTTTTAGGGAACTTCACTGATAACAGGTGAAAATCCCACAGAGAGACTCAAACACAACTTTCTGATCAGTGAGAACCAGGAAGGGAAACCAACTTTTGGAATGGTCCCACAGCTGATAAGCTTTCTAAACCAAATAAAGCTGTGATGGCATGAAATTAGGAGATCCAACAGAATCTCGACAACAGCATCACAGAAAAAACCTGAATCTCAGCAGAGAGAGCCAGGAATCACACACAACAGCAGAGTTTGTGGAGTGACATAATTTCTGGGTTGAAGGACTTCATAGTTGTCAGAATGCACATTGGATTTTGAAAATGGCAAAATCTCAAATTTATTGCCTTCTGATCAGAACTGACAAAGTTTAAAGGCTGTAAATTGCTTGAAAGGAGATTGCCCATCATTCTCCCTTTTTCCTCTTCTGGAATCCCTGGTGGATTCAATCTTCTTTCTTTTAGGTTGGTCATACAAATCCATCCACTAGACCACCAGAGCTCCTTTGAGAAGAGTCAGTAGTCTCTAGCTTAGATATAAAGGTTCCCAATTTGGATATTGAGGCCATGTGCAGCAAATCTGTAAGCCTTGCCCACTTTTGTTTATATCCTTTGTGTGTACCTGTTACGTTATTAAAACTATTATTGCTATAGTGCTAGTTACACGGAGTGTTTGTGACTTTTTAAAGTAACTATTAAGCTCAGGGAAAAAGAGAAATGTTTACAGAACAGATGTCACAAATACTGGAAAATATGGAGAAAGGGGCATATTTGACTTCCACACCATAGCTGTGTCCTGATGCTTACATTAGAGTGGTTTTCTACTAGAACAAACAGGTTTTTCCTGGAGAGGGTGAAGTAGGAATCCTCCTTGGAGTCAAGGATTTTAAAGCTTCGTCTGATATGCTTTGGGCATGTTGAAAGGAGGAACTGGTCCTTCGAGAGGGACGTCATGTTTGGGAGAGTGGAGGGACGGCACAGGAGGGGAAGATCCTTGTTGAGATGGATTGATTCTGTGATTGGGTTGCTGGGATGAGTGTGTCGGAGATGGTGCGGTTGGCACAGAATAGAGCAGGGTTTAGGGTTCTTATACATAGAGTCGCTATGAGTCAAATATAACAGCACAAAACCACAATAACAACTTTTTTTTTCATTTCACTTAGTAATATTTTTTTGTATTTTTTTATATATAGACTATATCTCGTATCGTAAGGATGGATGGCAAAGAGATTGAGATTGTTCACAGCTTCAGTTTGCTCGGCTCCACGGTCAACACTCTTGGTACCAGCACTCAGGAAATCAAAAAAACGCATTACGATGGGAAAGTCTGCTGTTAGGGACCTCTCTAAAGTACTCAAGAACAATGGTGACTCTCTGGCGACTAAGGTGCCCCTGATACAGGCCATGGTCTTTTCAATCACTTGTTATGCATCAGAGAGTTGGACAATGACTAGGGAAGACAGAAGGAGAATTGATGCCTTTGAGCTGTGGTGCTGGAGAAGGGTACTGAATGTACCATGGACTGCCAAGAAAATAAAGAGATTCATCCTGGAGAGGACTAAACCAAGCAACTCGTTGGAGGTAAGGATTCTGGGGTTTCGTCTGACATACTTTGGGCATGTTGCCAGGAGGGGCAGGTCCTTGGAGAGGGACATCATGCTTGGGAAGGTGGACGGACAGCGCAGGAGGGGAAGACCCCCTATGAGGTGGATTCATTGGGTGACTGGGGTAATCGGAATGGGTGTGTCAGAGGCGGTGCGGTTGGCGCAGGATAGAGCAGGGTTTAGGGCTGTTGTGCGTAGGGTCGCTATGAGTCGTAAACGACTCAATGGCACATAACAACAACAACAACATATCTCGTATATTGAATATTAGCATTATAAGAAACAATTTACTTGTAGTCTGTTTCATTCCCTGGTATATCTTCAACACAATTGTTTAATAAATTATTGGATTTATAGTCACTCTGAAGGACGGTTTGGTACTTGAAACCATTAAATTGCTTATCAACTTTGCACTCACGTGCTTAGTAAATATTTTTTTATTTCATGTAATATGCTATTAATCCTAACGTGTCTTTACATCAAAGCTTTCTGGAAAATGTTTTCATCTTCTTTTCCAAAAAGGCTTAGAAATGTAATTAATAGTAAATCCACATATATACGTACCGGGAGACCTGTGTTCTAATCCTGACTTTCCTTCTCAGTTCTTATTTTTACAACAGACAGGTTTCCTTATTCATAAAATGGAGATAATATTTCTTTTCCTGAATAACTCATAAACTATTGTAAATATCAAATGTAAGAATATACAGGAAATAATACTTAACATATAAAAAGAACATGAGAAAGTTTATCATGCAATGTGGTTTTATTTCCACTACCTGTCTGTCACTTTGTTGTACTAAAGTAGGTTATGTGTTTCTATGACACAGAAAGCTATTTCACAGGCCTTTCATACACTCATAAGGTTCACCATAGTGGACTAGTTTCAGTAGAGATTGAAGACTATGAATATGGAAAAAAGGCTGATGATCTACTTCAGAAAATCAGTCAATGAAAACTATAGATCACAATTGAGAACTGTCAGTGTAAAGCTAAAATCTGATCCTCCTAGGTTGCTAAGCTAATTAATATTAATGATAATATCTCATAATTCACACATTCTCTTGGATTACCTTTATTATCATTGATTTTTTTATCATTTACTACTTTCTGAACATTGTACACTTTAAAAAAATACTTCATTTTGTCTTTAGAAGCTGCCCTTTGAAATATTCTGCTCCAATCTTTAACATGGTCATTTCTTCAGTTTTGACGTATCAGCATTCTAGTGAGGTACTCAGAGTCCCTTCTGACATCCATTTTGCTCTTTCCTCCATCCTCTGTCTTTGTAATGACCTTTTGTCTTGTTCATGGATAATATCATCCCACAGCCCATCTGGTGTTCATTCATTAGTGTTCAGTGTCTCAAACCTGTTTTTGAGAGGATCTTTGAACCTAGGTGGAATAAACTTAAGGTCTTATATTGGTTCTTGTGAATTTGTTTTAACTTTCTTTAGCTTCAATTTGAACTTGTACAATAGTATTTGATAGTCTGTTCTTTAGCCATCATCTGGACTGATTTTCACAGCTGATAAATTGAGTTTCTCAAATGATTCTTTCCACAGATGTAATAAATATGATTCCTGATAGTCAATCATGTGAGGTCTGTGAGTATAGTCAACGTCAATCAGGTGAGTCAACTTGGTGCTTTTTATGAGAGGTATTTAAAATAAAAAAAAATATTATACAAAACCTGATCTGTCATCTAATTTCTGTCACCAGGTCCACAATTTCCCACTAGTGGTACTTTTTCCTTGTTCCTTTTACATTCAAATCATCAATTATTATTAATGAATCTTGGTTGCATGATCAATCCATTTTATACCATAAATGTGGGTAGAATATTTTTGTTTTCTCCCCTTTGGCTTTAGTTTTTGGTGTTTATATTTGAATGATAGACACTGAAGACATCAACAAAAAATAAGGCTCCAGAAATTGATAGAATACCAATTGACATATGTCAACTAACCAATACTGCCCTTGATATTCTCATCTGGTTGTGCCAAGAAATCAGAAGAACAGCTTCCTGGTCAAGAGATTGGAAGATATAATTTTTTATATCCCCTCTTAAGAAAGGTTCTCAGAAAGAATGTGGAAATTATAGAACTATATCATTAATATCACATGGAAACAAACTTTGCCAAAGGTGATCCAAAAATGGCTGGAAAAGTGCACTGACAGAGAACTTCCAGAAATGCAAGCTGGATTTCTAAGTAGTTATGACCCTAGTATATCATTGCTGATGTCAGATGGATAATGGCTGAAAGCAGAAAGTAACAGAAAGTTGTCTATTTTTGTTTTATTTACTATACAAAAGGCATTTGAATGTGTAGATTAAAAAATTATGACAAACACTGAGAAGAAAGGAAATCCCAACACACCTGATTGTGTTTATGTGAAACCTATACTTAGACCAAGAAACTATGATCTGAACAGAGCAAGGCAACACTGCATGGCTCAAAATCTAAGAGCATGTTAGAGCTGTGTCTTTTCTCTGTACTTTTTAGATCTCTGTGTTGAACAGATCATTTGATAAACTGGACTTTACCAAGAAAAATAGGACATCAGGATCAGAACGAGACTCATCAACAACCTGTAGATAACACAACCCTGCTTACTAAAAGTGAGGAGGACTTGAGGTACTTCCTTCAGAAGATCGAGTACTACAACCTTCAATAAGCATTGATTTTCAACTCAGAAAACAAAAATCCTCACCTCTAGGCCAATAGACAGCCTTATGACAGATAGAGAAAGGATTGAAGTTGTTAATGGCTTCATATTACTCAGATCCACCAATGATACTCTGCACCAGCAATCAGGAATTCAAAAGATGAGTTACACTGGGAAAATCTGCTATCAAGGACTTCTCTAAAGTGCTAAAGGATGTCAGTCTGAAAACAAAGGTGCACCTGATCCAAGCATTGATTTTCTCAATTGCTTGCTATATATGTGCAAGCTGAGAAATGATTAATGATTACAGAAGGAGAATCTATACCTTTGAGTTGTAGTGGTAGAGAAAGATTTCCAAGAGAACAAAGAGTTTCATCCTTGAGGAAGTGAAACAAGAATGGTGAAACTCTAACTCACATGCTTTGAGGTTGTTTTATGGAGTGCTTGGACAAGGACATCCTATTTGGAAGGGTAGAAGTTCAATTGAAGAAAGAAAGATCCTCAGTGGGATGGATTGACCACAGTGACTGTGGCAATAGAGTCCGATGTGTCAGAGATGATGATGTTGGCGGAGGATATGAGATGGTTCATAACTGTTGCACATAGAGTCACTGAGTCATAGTTAATTCAATGACACTAACAACAACAATGACAAAATCTTGGAATGGCATTTCTTGAAACAGATACAGACACGAATATATTCCAATCATTTGTGTACATATCTAAATTTCAAATTTCTCGATATATAATCAATGAACATGTTTAGTGATGCACTTGTTAGTTGAAATACCTCACTGGTATTCTGTAACTTCCAGAAGCCTATTTTTTTTCCCTTGTAAAAGTATCAATACACTTTCAAATACAATTTCTTTTAATACTATTGGTTCTTGTTTATATGCTACTTCCTCAACTGGTTCAGAACCAATCAATTCCACGTATTGATACTTTCTGCATCTTTCAATATTTTTCCACATACACATTCAGTTTTTCAACTTGAGGCTTTAATTTTTCTTCACTCTTTTATCTGGACAAACACTGACTGTGGTCTTGTCTTTTGGTTTTCTATCTCCAGAAATTCTCATATATTACTTTGCTTTGCATTCTGGAATTGCCTTTTGAATATTTTGTCTATAACTTTAATTCATCATTCTTTCCCTTTATTTTGTCTCCATTTAATAACAATTTTTGGAGTCTTTGCTGGTATGCATTTTTATTTATTCTTTCTTTGTTGTTGTTATGGGCAGATAAGTTGGAAATTACCCATAATTGTTCTTCCAGCAGATTTTCAGATGCTGTAAATTTCCCAGGAGGAGATTGTGCATAAGGACCTTTTGATTTTTCTTGTCTGATATGCTTAGTGTCATCCAAAACTCATCTGGTCTCCAGTTGTTAATTTTCCATGCATCAGATAGATTCTTGAGTTGGTTTTCTTGATTCTTCAAAGACATTAGATTATATGGATTACAGTAGATTACGGATAATATTTTGAAGAATGGGGATTTTAAATAACTTAGTTATACACATGACAAATCTGTACATAGATCAAGAAATAGAGCTAAAAAAAGGAGAAAAGAAACAGACATCAGGAAACAGGAATTTGAACAAAACCAAAACTCTTGTCAATAAGTGCCAATACTTGGTAAAAAGATATCATGCTTCAAAATATAGAAAGTCAGAGAAAGAGATGAAGATTTTCAATAAGATGACTTGACACAATGATATCAACTATGAACTTAAGCATGGTAGAGATGTTTAGGATGGGACAGGCTAGGACAAGAATTTGATCAGTTTTTCGTAGGACTGTCAGAATGTTGAGTTAAAGTGATGGTTTCTGATGTCAGCAGATTGAATGAAATTCAAAATACACAAAAGCTACAACAGCGAACTAATGCATATCAGCATATTTGAATATATACTAAAACAAAATGAAACAAACAGAAAAAACCTAAAGACTAATGCCAAGTTGATTATGACTCATTTTGCCTATATAGAACAGAGTAACACTGCACCGTATGATTCCTAAATCTTTAAATATTTAGAGATGCAAACTCTGTCCTCATTTTACACCGATAGAGTGGCTGGTACATAGATTCAAATGATCAAGAAATTTTCAAGTATTTCTGCTTTGTCCTATAGAGTTATGATGGATCAGAATGCACTTTATGGCAGTGGTGGTGTAGTGCTTCATGTGTCAAATTGATAGATTAAGGACAGTGGTTTTAATCTACCTGATGCTTCTTAGGAGAAAGGTGGACTCTCTCTGCACATAAATATTTACAGATTCAAAAGACTGGTAAAGCACAGGTTTAAAATGAAATTAACTCAATGGAAGAGTAAATACATGTACGTACACACACACACACACACACACACACACATACACCCCTGTCAAGTCTGAGCCAGCTCACAGCTTAACTTTCATTGATTTTTGCAAAGTTATTTATGGAATGAGAAGATTGTCTGTCTTTCTCTCATGGAGCTGCTGGTGGATTCAGATCACTAGAGACATATACTATTTTGTATTAATAGTGCAGCTCTCAATAGACTGTATCACCAGAGTTCCTATACACATACACGCACATATATAGAGAGAGTTATCTCTGGTAGTGTAGCCTGAAGGGTGTTGCACTGCTAACATAAAGTGGTGGTTTTAATATGCCAGTAGCTCCATGGAGGAGGGGGGAGAAACAATCCCCTCCTATGTGATTTTTAGCCTCTAAAAACTCACTGAGGAGTTACTTAGGAATCAATTCTGACTTGAAGGCAATTACTGACTGACAGATATAATGACATAAGATTGGGAAAGGTTTTGTGTTGTTATACATGTAACTAGCATCAGTCATATCTGGCTCCACAGTGGCTAACAATAGAAATATTATGTACGAGTTTGTTTTCCAGTTATGACATATGTATTTTTAATGGAGTGAGAAAATAAGAGCAAGGGAAAATTGATTTGGACTTGATTTTTACTTCTATCAGTTATATGTAACCGAGCAAAACTTCCCATAGGATTTCCATGAGTATGAGCTTTTCAGAAACTGGTCTCCAGTCCACCTAGCACATACAGAGTAATTGGAAGTATTCAAGACTTATGGTAAGAGCAAAGACTTTAACCCCAGCACCACATTTTTTTTCCAAAGAAATATATACAAAATAAATTCCTTTAGTTTCCAATTGTGCTGTTTCCTCATGTATTTCTTTTTATTAAAATCCAAAAGATTTGTTGCTTTACTAGGACATTTCAATGAGTTTTCCCCAAAATTTAGCATGTCTTTGAAAAAGAAACATATTTTATCAAAGTTTCAAGATTATACTGAAAAAACTAGGTTCAAGGAAGAAAAAGGTTAAAAAAAGCTTTCAAAAACTCAAATCACTATGCAAGGAGCTCTGGTGACCTATTAGCTCAAAAGCTGCATTGCAATTGCAAAAGCACACAGTTCGAGGCCACAAGAATCTCTGCGGGAGAAGGATGGACAATCTCTCCTCGTGCAAATAGCTGCCTCTGAAAACCTGCTGGAGGGTCAGCTATGGATCAGTTCCGACTTTATGGTACACAAACAACAACAACAACAACATTGAAGTGAAAGTAAATATTCAGAGAGATTTGACTTCTGGCTCCTTTTTTTCTCTTTTTGAATCTTCTATAGATATTCCCTAGTGAATTTGTGGAATTTTTGTCTTTAAAAGATGTCACAATAATGTGGCCAGCATTAATATCACTATACAGGTATGTGTTTCTTAATGTCTGTGATATAAAATACTCTGCTACATGATTACTCTATGAGGAGAAATGTGGGGTCAAGATTGGTGGAAGATCTATCAACAATCTGCATTATGCAGATGACACAGTCCTGCTTGCTGAAACTGAGGAGGACCTGAAGCGCTTGCTGCAGAGG
>NW_006399904.1:4681856-4683231 GCF_000299155.1 Elephantulus edwardii | reverse complement strand
GGCTTTGTACATAGGGTTGCTATGAGTCGCAAGCGACTCAACAGCATGTAACAACAACAACAATATGATTCAGTAAGATGAAAACATTATTAAAACCTTATGGGAGCCTACTTCTGGTCTTCCTCTTCATGAATATTGCTGTTGATTTTGTTCTAGAGCTGCTGGATAAATGGTTGGTGTCAGTTTTAGTGGCTGAGGAAACTGCTGAAGAAGGAGAGCTAGAGGATGTCAATGAGAAGCTTTGGAGACGCAGGAGCTGCCCTCACTGTATAGGTCCTTTTCCCACTTGTAGAAACCACATGAACAAAGCCTATGATCCCATTTGTTTGGATCCATGGCTACTTTTTCAATTAATTTATCTTACTTATAAAAGCCTGCTTCTGAGAATCTTTAAAATTATTAAACTCAAATTCCACTGATTTTGAATGATTTTCTGATTCATGAAAAACCCTCATTTGATCCAAGGCGATCTATTTTTATGGAAGGAAAATGTCCACTTTTCTCCTAAGTTATCCACTGGTATATTGAATTACTACATTTTGGTATAAAATATGGTACAACACACATACATATCACTCTTGGAGCTCCTTTTAGAATCATTGTTGTTGATTTTCTTTGAGTAGAGCACAACTTATAGTGATCCTATGAATAAAACACCTGCAGCCTTTCTACAACTATCATCATTTATCAACATTTATAAGAGTTTTGAGAGGCAGGTTGTTTAGGAAGTGAATGCCACTCTTGCTTCCAATTAGAATCATTAAGGAAAAATAGTAACTTCTTGATGGGTTGGCTTAAAAAAAATATTACTTTCCCTTATATACAAATCCCAAAACCATATAAGATCATGCAGGTATTTTGGTTGGCCTGAACAGATGCTAAAAAAAAACCAGTTATGTTTGCACCTGAGATCTAGCCTTGTTGTTGAGATGTGCCATCAAATCACCTGTGATTCAGAGAAACCCATGTACAAAAGCCCTAAACCCTGCTCTATCCTATGCCAATCTTATTGTCTCTGAAACACCTATCCCCATTACACCAGTCACTGAATCAGTCCATCTCTTCGAGGGTCTTTCTCTCTTGCGCTGTCCATCCACCATCCCAAGCACGATGTCCCTCTCCAAAAGCCCATCTTCAGAACACTTTCCTCCAAGGAGCAACCTGGTCTCACCCTCTCTAGGATGAACTTGTTTGTTTTCTGAGCAGTCCTTGGTATATTCAATACTCCTCTCCAGCACCACAGCTCAAAGGCATCAATTCTCTTTCTGTCACCCCTAGTCATTATCCAGCTTTCCGTTGCATAGGAAGTAATTGCAAAGACCATGGTCTGGATTAAGCACACTTTAGTCTCCAGAATGACACTGTTCTGCTTCAA
>NW_006399904.1:4677374-4681046 GCF_000299155.1 Elephantulus edwardii | reverse complement strand
TTTAGGGTATATTCCCAGTAGTGGAATTGCTGGGTCAAATGGTATCTTTATTTGCAACTTTTTGAGAAAGTGCCACAATGCTTTCCACAGTGGTTGCACCGTTTTACACTTCTACCAACAGTGAATAAGGGTTCCTGTCCCTCCACAACCTCGCAGAATTTGTTGCTTGCTGTTCTGTTAAATTTTGCTAGTCTTACTAGAGTGAGAATCTTTGTTTTCTTGATGTTGAGATTTAATCTATATTAAAAGCTGCAGACCTTGACCTTCTCCAGCAAGTGCTTCAGGTTCGCCACAGTTTCAGCAAGTAGTGTTATGTAAGAATCTACCTCCAATCCTGATACTTCATTTCTCCTCATAGAGCCCAGCCTCCCGGATAATCTGTTCTGCATATAGATTGAAAAGGTATGGAGATAAGACACATCTCTGGCATTTATCCTTCTCAATTTTGAACCATGCAGTGTTTCCTTGTTAAGTTCAAATGACTGTCTCCTGGTCCACGTATAAGCTTTGCATAAGCACAATCAAGTGTTCTGGAATTCCCATTCATTTTAGAGTCAGCCACAGTTTGTGTGACACACACAGTCAAATGTTTTTGCATAGTCAATGAAACACAGATAGACATTCCTCTGGTACTCTCTGCTTTCAGCCAGGATACATTTGACATTAGCTGTAATATTCCAAGTGCCACGGCCTCTTCTCAACCCAGCCTGCACATTTGGCAGTTCTCTGTTGATGTGCTGTTGCAGTCGTTCTTGGATAATCTTCAGCAGAATCTTGCATGCATGCAATATCAATCATATTATTCTATAATTTCCACACTCTGTCAGGTCATGGTCATCTTTCTTTGGAATGGGAACAAATGTCAGCCAGGTAGTTATCTTCCAGATTTCTTGCACAACTTGGTTAGCACATCCAGAGAAGAATTTGTTAGTTGAAATATGTCATTTGGTATGCTATCAATTCCTGAGGCCTTGTTTTTTGCCAACTCTTTCAGACAGAGCAGCTTCAACTTCTCCTTTCATCATGAAAGGCTATTGCTCATTCACTGTTTCATGAAATTCTTTTGTGTCTGCCAATTCCTTTTGGTCCAATGACTCTATGCACTTTCCATCCTTTTTAATACTTCCTGGATCATTTAATATTCTGCCCAAAGCATCCTTAACTATTGCAAATTGAAGCTTGAATTTGTTCTTTAGTTCCTTCAGCTTAAGAAATGCCAAGTGAGTTTGGCACCTTTGATTTTCTGACTTCAGCTCTTTGCACATTTCATTGTAATACTGTATTTTGTCTTTTCACACTGCTCGTTGGAATCTCCTATTCAACTCCTTAATATCTTGATTTTTCTCTTTGCTTTGGCTTCTCGACACTTTAGTGCAATTTTCAGGGTTTCTTATGATGTCCATCTTGCTTTATCCTTCCTCCTCTGTCTTTGCCATGACATTTTGCATTCTTCCTGATGATATTCTTGATATCCTCCCACAGCTCATCTGGTCTTTGCTCATTAGTGCTCAAGGCCTCAAACTTGTTCCTGAGAGAGTTCTGAAATTCAGGTGAGACAGACTTAAGGTCAAATTTGGTTCCTGTGGATTTGATTTAGTTTTCCTCAGCTTCTGCTTGAAGTTGCATATGAGTAGTTGGTGATCTATTCTACAATCAGCACCTGGCCTAGTTTTTACAGCTGATATTGAACCTCTCTAGCGATCTTTCCACAGATGTAATTGATCTAATTCCTATGCATACCATCAGATGAAATCCATGTGTATAGCCTGCATTTATGTTTCTTGTAAAAGGTATTTACATTGAATGTATGCAAAATTCTATCATTCTATCTCCAGCTTCGTGTTTGTCATTAAGACTATGTGTCCTACTTCTGATCCTTCTTCTCTGTTCCCAACTTTTCCATTCCAGTTACCTGTTATTATTTAAGCATCTTTATTGCATATTCAGTCAACTGTTCTCTGACTATAAAAGTTGGGAGAAATCTTCTGTTTTCTCCTCTTTGGCTTTATTGGTACATATATTTGAATGATGCTGGTATTCACTGGACTTCCTTGTATGCATATGGATATTATCCGGTCACTCACAACATTATATTTCAAGACAGATATAGAAATGACTTTTTTTAATGAGGAAAGCAGCAACATTTTTCCTCACCTTTTTTGTCTCTAGCCTAGTAGAACATATGTTCGTCTGACTCAAAATGTCCCATGTTAGTCCATCTCATTTCGCCAATATATTGGCATTCCATTTTTTTTCTTAACAATGTCCAATTTCCTACATTCATGGTTCTCACACTCCATGTTGCAAACATTAGTGTTTGCTTACAGCTGTTCCTCCTTCTATGTGTTTGTATACCTGAGGACTCAACCTCAGTTGCCATATCTGCTAGTCTAAATGTGCTCTATTATACACATGGTTTTTGAAGGCCTGTTATTTCAAAAGTGAATGGCGGATACTTCTTCCTAGTTTGTCTTAATTTGCACGCTCAGATTTAGAACATTATCTGACATAAAAGCATTTTATGGAAAAGAGAAGATGAAAGATATTTTCCCAATTCTAGAAATAACCAGTATAGTCATTGTTGTCCCTGCCCTTGATACGTGTGTCTTGACCCACCACTTTTGAATTTTCACCAGCATTCCTGCTATGCCAACCTACCCCATTCTACACTTGCAGTTCTCCTTTTCTATGGGATTGCACTCATTGATAGACATCTCAGAATCTCAAATCTTTCAGTGTTTATTTTATGGAATTATAATGAGAATAAAATTACTAAAGCAAAGACACTAGAGCTATGGTGATGAGACTAAACTTAATCCACCATTTACCACGAATTAGCCTTTACTATGCAATTCAAACTTTATCCCTTTACCATTTTTTTAATATCATGAAAACAATAGTGATACCAAAATAATGGGTGGAGAGTGATTTTACTAGTGCCTGGCCCTCTATATATCACATAAACTTTCTTAGTTTATATATACTTGGTTTCTTTTTATTTTAAAAGAAGTTTTTAATTGTGATTTTGACGAACATTTAGAGAGATGCTAGTTTTCATTCATTCATTGTTGCACATTTTACCCCGTTCCCCCCTTCCCCCTCTTCTAGTTCACTTTTTCCCCTATTACAATATATAGAAAGACTTTCTACATATTATATAATCGCTTTCATAGTTAAGAAAACCATTGCTAGATCCATCATGAAGTACACTATTGTGAGTGACAAGATAATATCCTTACGCTTACAAGGAAGGCCAGTGAATACAACTATCATTCAGATATATGCACCAACAACCAGAGCCAAGGAAGATAAAATAGAAGATTTTTACCAACTTTTACAGTCAAAGATCAATCAAACATGCAATCAAGATGCATTAATAATAATGGGTGACTGGAATGCAAAAGTTGGGAACAGAGAAGAAGATTCAGTAGTTGGAAAACATAGACTCGGTGACAGAAATGAAGCTGGAGAGAGGATGATTGAATTTTGTACAATGACTTATTCACCAAAAATACTTTTTTTACTTTTTATTAATTTTAATAAACATTTACAGAGATTTTAGATTTCCATTCATTCATTCATTGCTGAACTTTTCTCCCTGTCCACCCTTCCCCACCACTTTGCTCCTCTCATTGAAAAGAAAAAGGGAAAAAAGAAAAATTTCTTCATTGG
>NW_006399904.1:4657268-4677214 GCF_000299155.1 Elephantulus edwardii | reverse complement strand
AATCATATATACATTTTTAAGAGACATAAACGCAGGTTATATACACGGATTTCACCTGATAGTGTGTATAGGTATCATATCAATTACATCTGTGGAAAGAACTGCTGGAGAAGCTCAATATCAGCTGTGAAAACTAGGCCAGGAGCTGATTGTGGAATAGACCACCAACTACTCATATGCAAGTTCAAGATGAAGCTGAGGAAAATTAAACCAAGTCCACGGGAACCAAAATATGACTTTGAGTCTATCTCACCTGAATTTCAGAACCATCTCAGGAACAGGTTTGAGGTTTTGAACACTAATAAGCGAAGACCAGATGAGTTGTGGGAGGATATTAAGGGTATCATCCAGAAAGAGTGCAAACGGTCGTTAAGACAGAAGAGGAAGAGAACACCAAAATGGATGCCAGAGAGACTCTGAAAATTGCACTGGAGCACAGAGAAGCCAAAGCACAAAGAAGAATTCAAGATGCTAAAGAGTTGAATAGAAGATTTCAAAAGGCAGCATGGGATGACAAAGTTAAATATTACAATGAAATGTGCAAGGAGCTGGAGTCAGAAAATCAAAAGGGCTGAACTCGCACAGCATTTCTTAAGCTCAAGGAACTGAAGAACAATTTTGAACCTCGAGTTCCTATAATCAAGGATGCTTTCAGCAGAATAGTAAATGATCCAGGACATATTAAAAGAAGGTAGAAAGAATATATTGAGTCACTGTATCGAAAGGAATTGGCAGACACAGAAGAATTTAATGAAACAACATATGAGCAAAAACCTATGGTGATGAAGGAAGAAGTTTAAGCTGCTTTGAAGGAAATAGCAAAAAATAAGGCCCAAGGAACAGATGGTATACCAATTGACATATTTCAGCTAACAGATGCTGCCCCGGATGTGTTCATCAAGTTGTGCCAAGAAATCTAGAGAACAACCACTTGGCCAACTGATTGGAAGAGATCTATATTTGTTTCCATTCCAAAGAAGGATGACCCAACTAAGTGTGGAAACTATAGAACAATAGCATTGATTTTACATGCAACTAAGATTCTACTAAGGATTATCCAACAACTGGAACAGCACATCAACAGAGAACTGCCAGAAGTCCAGGCTGGGTTTAGAAGGGGTCGTGGTACTAGGGATAGTGTAGCTAATGTTAGACGGATCTTAGCTGAAAACAGGCAATACCAGAGGAAGGTATATCTGTGATTCATTGACTATGCAAAGGTGTTTGACTATGTGGATCATCACAAACTGTGGCTGACTCTGAGAAGAATGGGAATCCCAGACCACTTGATCGTGCTAATGAGAAACCTATACTTGGACCAGGAGGCAGTCATCAGAACAGAGTAAGGAAACACTGCATGGTTCAAAATCGGGAAGTGCATACGCCAGGGCTGTGTGTTATCTCCAACCTGTATGCAAAACAAATTATCCGGGAGGCTGGGCTCTATGAGGAGAAATGTGGGGTCAAGATTGATGGAAGATGTATCAACAATCTGTGTTATGCAGATGACACAACCCTGCTTGCTAAAACTGAGGAGGATCAGAAGCATTTGCTGCGTAGGGTCAAGGACTGCAGCATTCAAAATGGATTGAGGCTCCATGTCAAGAAGACAAAGATTCTCACCACTGGGCCAATTGGCAGCATCAGGATGGATGGTGAAGAGATTGAGATTGTTCACAGCTTTAGTTTGCTTGGCTCTAAGTCAACACTCTTGGCACCAGTAGCTAGAAAATTAAAAGAAGTATTGCGATGGGAAATTCTGCTGGTAGGGACCTCTCCAAAGTACTGAAAAGCAATAGTGTCTCTCTGGAGACTAAGGTGCAGCTGATACATGCCATGGTATTCACAATCACTTGTTATGCATCAGAGAGTTGGACAGTGACTAAAGAGGATAGAAGAATTGATGCCTTTGGGCTGTGGTGCTGGAGTAGAGTACTGAGAGTACCATGGACTTCTAGGAAAACAAACAGATTCATCCTGGAAAGGGTCAAACCAGGCGACTCCTTGGAGGCAAGGATTCTGAGGATTCATCCAACATACTTTGGACATGTTGTAAGGAGGGACAGGTCCTTGGAGAGGGACATCGTGCTTGGTAGGGTGGAGGGACAGCAAGGAGGGGAAGGCCCTCTATGCGGTGGATTGATTCAGTGACTGCGGTAATTGGGATGGGTGTGTCAGAGACAGTGCAATTGGCACAGGACAGAGCAGAGTTTAGGGCTGTTGTATGCAGGGTGCTATGAGGTGCAAGCAACTCGATGGCACATAACAACAACAACAACCACAATCTTAAAATTTCAAAAGCAGTAAAATTTAATGGCTTTATAAGGAAATTCGCAAGCTTTTTTGTAATAAATTAAATATTTTTAGAGGAAGTGTAATCAGAATGTATCCTACAGACCAGGATGGTGAAATGCATTTCACATACCTTGGGCATTTTTCAACAAGCACAAGGCCTTGGAAAAAGACATTATGCTTAGAAAGGGGTCAGCAAAAGAGAGAAAAATCCTCAATGAGATGGACTGGCATAGTAATTACAACAATGAGTTGCACCATAATCCACCTTGAGTGTGGTGGAGATTATGAAGATAATGCAGAATATAACACAGTTTCAATATGTTGTTCACAGGGTTTCTATAAATTATACTTGGCACCTAAAAATAAATAAAAAGAAACAAAACCAACTTGGACTATTTTTAGCCTTTTGTAGCTGTTGTTGTTTTTGTTAAGTGCTACTGAGTCATAGACAACTCATAGACAACTATGAATGAAAGATCTGAACACTTGTAAACTTTCATCATTTCTCCACTTTCATAGTGTCCGGAGGCAAGCTATTTCAGAAGTGGGTACCACTCCTGCTTCCACGCTTGTTTTAATCTGGAAGCATCACCAAACACAGTCCTCCAGGGGTTACCGTTATCACATTTGACACGTCAGTGTCACAATGTTTAGCCTCACAACAACCATGAGTTACCTTTGCAGAGCAAATTGACAGACCAGTACTGTATCACTTAGAAGAATGTTTTACCCAAGACAATTACAGTCAGGCCTGAGACCCGCAGTTTAAAATCACCTACCTTTGGCTTGGTAGCATAATTTTCTATCCATTAAGCCAACAGAGCTCTCTCTATGACTCATAACAGTTCTATGAACAAAAGATCTAACTTTTGGCCCATCCTAAGCCATCCTCACAATCTGAGACATGATTGAGCCAATCGTTACAGTCATTGTATCAATCCATTCTTCTCTGAACTTCTACTTCTCTCAGCATAATATCATTACCTGAGAACTGTAAATTTAATTGTTGTTAAGTGCCTTTGAGTTGTAGACAACTCATAGTGACCCTATGAATGAAAGACCTGAACACTCGTGTAACTTTTGTAACTATTAGGTTAAACATTTTCACATTATCATATGGAAATATCATTCAATTCTGACTCATTGGGACTCCACAGGACACAGTATAACCACTCTATAGAGTTGCCAATGCTATTAGCTTTATGGAAACATAATACTACATCTTTCTTTTGGCCAAAAGACTGATGAAAGGGAAAGCCACTGGTGGATTCACAATGATGGGTTCAAACTGCTGACTTTTTAGGTACTAGCCAAACACTTCCACTATTGTGCCAATTGTTGTTGTTATGTGACATCAAGTCACCTGTGACCCATAGAGATCCTATGCACAGCAGCTCTGAGGTTTGCCCTGTCCTGAGTCAGTCTCACTGACTCTGACACATCAACCCCTATTGTCCCAGTTACTGTATCAAACCATTTCGTACAGGGTCTTCCTCTCCTGTACTGTCCCTCCACCCTTCGGAGCATGATGTCCTTCTCCTAGGATCAGTCCCTCCTGGCCACGTGCCCAGAATATGTGAGGCAGAGCTTCAAAATCTTAGTCTCCAAGGAGAAATTTGGTTTCACCCTTTCCAAGACTGACTTATATGTTTTCTTGTTGGTCCATGGTACGTTCAAGACTCTTTTCAAGCACTACAATTCAAGTGTGTCAATTTTTCTGTCATTCTTCGTCATTGTCCAGCTTTCTGATACTGAGCCAATAGTGAATGCTTAATGTATTCTTTTTATTTTAAATTTATTTAATGAGAGTTTACAGAGTCTTTAGATTTCCATTCATTCATAGTTACACACTTTCCTCCCTTCCCACCCCTCTCACTCAGTTTGCTTTTCTCTTTGAAAATTAAAAAACAAACAAACAAACCAAAAAAAGATATTTCACTGTTATATACACAATCCTCACCCTCACTCCCCACCTGTCCCAGTCCACTCCATGATGCATTTTTCATTCTGGACTCCTGTCATGACAATAATACCTAATCATATATTCCTCCTAAACAGTTATCTCCCTCCTCATCTGTTCCAATGCAGTATACATTATTTATTCCCTCTTAGTTTTCCCCCAAACTTTGATGGCAGTCCCATTTTATCACAGTGGTACTATGCAGTATTTGTCCTTTTGTGACTGAGATACTTCACTCAGCATAATGTCCTCCAGGGTCACCCATTTTGTATAATATTTTGTGAGTTTCTTGTTTTTCAATGCAGGATAGTATTCCATTGTGTGTGTGAATACATCACAGCTTCTCTAGCCATTTGTTTGTTGATGGGCACTTGGATTGTTTCCAACTCTTTGTTATTGTGAACAAAGCCACGATAAACATGGGTGTGCATATATCTGCTTTGGTGGCAGCTCTGGTTTCTTTAGGGTATATTCCCAATAGTGAAATTTCTGGGTCAACTGGTATTTCTAACTTTTTAAGAAAGCACCATACTGCTTCTTGCAGCAGTTTTTTTTAATGCTTTTCAAATAGCTTTTAAAATCCACTTTATCATCATTGTTAGGTGTCATCAAAATGGCTAAATCATAGGAACCATATGTAAAACATAAACTTGGACAGATCCTGTGTCATCCTCACAGTCCTTGCTGTTTAAGCTCACTATTTGCAGGCACTGTGTCAGGACATCACCCTGTGAGTCTTCCTCTGTTTCACTGACCTTCTATTTCTTTTTCAAGCATGGTGCCCTTTTCCAGTGATTGCCTTTCCTGATAAGACTGACCAAATTATGTGAGACACAGTCTCAGCAACCTTGCTTTTAAGGAGCACTCTGGCTGCACTTCTGTCAAGACAGATTTGTTTGTTCTTTTGGCAGTCCATGGTGCATTTAATATTCTCCAACAACACTATATTTCAAAGGCATTAGTTCTTCTTTGGTCTTCTATATTCATTGTCCAACTTTAACTTAGCAATAAAATTTCTGATTCTCATTGATTTTAATTCTGTGTCACAACTATTAAGAATTAACAGTCAGTAGCAGACAGATTCCTGATATTTTAATTTTCTTAAATTCAAAGTGAAAAGAAAGTTGTATTGCTTTTAGTACCAGATATACAATTTATATTCTGTCACAAGTACAAAATGAAGAAAAAGAACGTTTTTAAAATATCTGTCATCATTCTCATGTTCCAGTAAGCTCAGCAAGTGGCTGTCACTGACAGCTTGAGTGTGTTCAGAAGTTTCATGTACATCCAAGCAGAAGGCATCTGATGGGCAGCTCAGTGTGCCATCTGACCACTTGGTTGACTTTAATTGTTTATAGCTACCTAATACAGATATGTCTGGTGTCAGTTACCTGCTGCACACAAAGGGTTAATTTTGAAATGAAAAGGATTGCAAAAGCAACAGTATCCCTCAAGTCATTTCCTACCATTACTTTAGAAATACCTTGAAAGAAAATTTATTCAGTGATTTTATCCTTGTTAACTCTAAAATCAACAGTAATAACCTCTTCTTAATGTGAGTTAATTTGGGGGGGCTCTGTAAACATTATTGAGTTAATCTGTTTTCTTTACCTCTCTTCAGTCATTAACTCTACATTGTTGGTTAGTGCGATCGAGTTGACGCCAACTCACAGCAACTCCGTGTATAACAGAATGAAGCACTACTTCATCTCGTGCCACCTTGATAACCTGCAATGTGCTTTAGCCCACTGCTGCACCATCTTGTCTATGCTTCTCAGGGAAGGCAGCCTTTAATTTTTCCCACAACCTACTTTACCAGGCATGATGTCCAATTTCAGAGACTTCATTCTCCTGATAAGATGACTAAAGTATGTGAAGTGAAATCTCACCATCCTCACTTCTAAAAACCTGCTGACTGCACTTCGTTTAAGACAGGTTTGTTTTTTTTTGTGATGTTGCTGTTGTTGTTGTTGTTGTTGCTGTTGAATCGCAGGCGTTATTACTGTTGATATTAGAGTTAACAAGGATAAACTCACTGAATAAATTTTATTTCAAGGTATTTCTAGAGTAATGGTAGGAAATGACTTGTGGGATACTGTTGTTGTTGCAATTCTTTCCATTTCAAAATTAACCCTTTGGGTGCAGCAGGTAACTGACACCAGAATGTCTGTATTAAACAGCCATAAACAATCTAATTCAACCTTCATAGCGACACTATAAAGGAGAGTCCTCAGCACTTGTGTGCCTTTCAGCCTCTCTCCAGGTTTATAGTGTTTCCAGAGGCAAGCTATTATGGAAGTGAATGCCACTCCACCTTCCTAGCTTGTTTTAATCTGGGAGTTCCACCCCACTCTCTGTCCGCATTGGGTAACCAACCATTAACACGTTGACACATCAGTGTCACAGTGTTCAGCCTCACAGCAACCACAAGTGACCGCTGTACAGCAACTTGTGTACCAGGGCTATATGACCTAGAGGGATGTCTGAACAAAAACAATGAAAGACAGGCCTGAGGGTTGCGGATGAAAAGTATGCTACCTTTGACTTGATAGCATCACTTTCTGTCCACTGGGCCAGCTGATCTCTCTCTCTATGTTGATGTTATTGTTGTTAAATGCCGTCGAGTCTCAGGCCAGCCGTTCTTGTGATAGTCAATGATATACTCAATATTCTTCTTCTTGTCAAGATTTTTTCAGACACTTCTCATATGTGTATGGTAAACATATACTGTACTGAGAGTGCATGAGAATGAATATGAGTTAGATTACAGGGGCCCATCTTACTCTACCTCTGCCACTTATTGACTAAGTGACTTTGTAAGTTACAACTTCTTAGAATATTTTGTTTGAAATAAATAATCTGTAATCTCTTTCATAATTTTCAAATGATTAACTAAAGAAATTCTATAAAAATATTCTACAAAATGTAGTTACGGTTATCAGCATTTGCTTTCTGTTGATTACTGTTTGCTTTGCTTGAAAGGATAGCTGGATCGTTGTTATGTGCCAATGAGTCAACTACAATTTATAGTAACCTGTTCTGAATCTGCCCTATCCTAAGCCAGAAATCACTGTCTCTGACTCATCCGACCTGGTGTCACAGTCACTGTGTCAATTCATCTTACCCAGAGTCTTCTCCTCTTGCAATGATCTTCTAACCTTCCAAACATTGTGTGCTTCTCAAAAAACTGTGACCTCCTAGCAACATGACCTAGGTATGTGAGGACTGTTTGTTATTATGTGCTGTCAAGTCACTTGTGACTAATAAAGACCCTATGTAAAACAGCTCTGAAACCTGTTCTATCTTGAGCCAACTTTACTGTCTCTGAAACACTTACCGTCATTAGCCAAGACACTGTATCAATTCATCTCATCGATGGTCTCCCTCTCTTTCTCTTTCCTCCACCTTTCCAAGCATGATGTCCCTCTCCAAGGACTAGCCCTCCTTGCAACATGCCCAAAGTATTTCAGATGAAGCCTCAGAACCCTTGCCTTCAAGGAGCAGCCTGGCTTCACCATCTCTAGGATGAACCTGTTTGTTCTCTTGGCAGTCCATGGTATACTCAACACTCTTCTCCAGCACCCCAGGTCAAAAGCATCAAATCTCTTTCTATCATCGCTAGTCATTGTTCAGCTCTCTGACACATAGCAAGCAAATGCTAAAACTAAGGCCTGGTTCAGGTGCACCTTAGTCTCCAGACTGATACTCTTTAGTACTCTGGAGAGGTCTCTGACAGCTAACTTTCCCCAGTGTAATTTTTCTCTTTATTTCCTGGCTTCTGGTACCAGAAGTGTCAATTGTGTAGCCAAGCAAACTAAAACTGTTAATCTCAGTCTTTTCACCATCTATCAAGATGCTGCCAATCAGTCCAGTGGTAAGAATTTTGTTCTCTTGATGTTGAGCTTTAATCTATATTGAAGGTTACAGTCCTTGATCTTCTCAGAATCAGCCACAGTTTGTTGTGATCCACACAAATGCCTTTGCATAGTCAATGAAACACAGACAGACATTCCTCTGGTATTCTCTGCTTTCAGCCAAGATCCATCTGTCACTAACTCTAAGATCCCAAGTACCATGGCCTCTTCTACACCCTGCCTGCATTTCTGGCAATTCTCTGTTGATGTAGTGCTCCAGTAGTTTTTGTGTAATTTTCAGCAGATTCTTGCTTGCATGTAATATATTGTTCTATAATTTCTGCACTATGTAGGGTCACCTTTCTTTGGAGCGGGAGCAAATATAGATTTCTTTCCATCAGTTGGCCAGGTAGTTATCCTCCAGATTTCTTGGAACAACTTAGTGAACACAACCAGGGCTGTGTCTTTTTGTTGAAATATATCAATTGGTATATTGTCAATTCCTGGAGTCTTATTTTTGCCAGGTTTTTCAGACCAGCTTGAACTTCTTCCTTCATCACCACAGGCTCTTGCTCATGCAGTGTGAGCATTAATAGCACTCAATATATTACTTATAAGGTTATTTCTATGTTAAATCTCTACTATGTTCCTTCTTTATAATTATATTTTACTTCCATTTTAAATAGTATAAGAAAAATGTTAGAATTCTTTGAAACCATGTATATCATTCTTTTCAAGAGGGTGAAAAAATAATCATATGCAAAGTTCATACATAAGTCCTAGAAATTAATAGGGAACTCTGTCAGTTGCACTGCCAACTTAAAGGCACAAGTTTTGAGACCAGCAGCTTCTTCTTGGGAGAAAAGTGTACAATCTCTTCCTGTACAATTTATTGCATCTGAAAACTCTGGAGATTCTGCTGTGCATTAGATTCAATTCAATCGCACATAAAAATAATAATAACAACAGAGGAAAATGCAATCAAAACTCAAGAAAACAAAAACTTCGTCCTGGATAGCAGTGTGAGAAAACTGAAAAAAAAAAGGCAATTATTCTCCCTATGACCCTTTTAGACACAAAAATTTTCTGTTTCGCCGATGTATGCCATTCTTTAAAGCTGAGTTACTAGGCTAGTATATCCTGTGATGAATAACAAGAACAACTGTGTTGTCAGTTGTTTTTCCATACTTTGTCATCAATGTAGGGGAAACTCATTCTAAAAGACATAAAAGATCTTGTTAGACCACGCACAGGGTTAATCTGTGTGATTTTCCAGAGTATTTCATCTCATGCTTTTATGACAAAAATGACTCCTTATTATGTCATTGTGGGCTCCCTTTGAACCAAAATTTCAGTACAGTAGATGAAATTATAGTCTACTGCTATGTTCATTCAAATTGCTCCATACAATCAGTAGGGCCAGGCATATTTGTGTCCACAGCTACTGAGAAGTTACGTAACAACTAGAGAAGGGTCTGCCCACTGCGCCTCAGTGCACACATGAGCTGCAGCTGAGATTTTCTCCTTGCTGACTCACCTCGCTAAGTGGGAAGCATTCTGATTTTCACAAAATTTCTACCACTTCTAAAAAGAACAACCCTGCAATTTCACGGGAGTTTTCACAAATACGCTTTGGAATTATAAATAAAGTTAAAGAGGAACTTGAGGAATGTTTCCAAAAATGGGTAGCTTTTTTCTTAAGTAAATGAGAGACTGGACATTGTTTACAGGCACTTGAGTAACAGAGGTTTTTATTTGTTAATTGTAGAAATTGTGCCTGACCTAGAATCCATTGCCTTAAATGACTTAAAGTAAGTGTCATTGCCTAATAATAAAATATCATTGCTCTTGGAAGCATTAATGTAGCTGGTACAGTACACCAATTACTCTGCTTAAGGGTTTATGAAGTCTCAACAAAGTCTGTGTGACATATGTCATTAATTTCTGGCACACAGTGGACACAAAGACAAACAACAAGAGTAGTTGGTTTCTGCAAAGGATATATAAAAATAGTTTGTAGATGCGAGTTGTAGGTGATCATTGTTTTGTAAACAGGCTTTTTTACTTGTATGCGAATATTAGAGGAGAAACATGACCTCTTAGAAACTCATAGTGACCCTGTGAATGTCAATGTCAATGAACTTCCAACTTCCGCATCTCTCACACATCTGACCCCATTAGCACTGTCACTGTGTCAGTCTTTCTCATCCAGAGTCTTCCTTTCTTGTAGTATTTCCTACTCTTTTTCTAAGCATGATATCTTTCCCTAGGGACTGGACTCTTCTGACAAATATGCATGTGACATGGAAGTTAAAAATCCTTGTCTCCAAGGAGCAACCTGGTTGTATAGCAAGCAATTGAAAGGACCGTGGCTTAGATCAGATTTACTTTAGTATTTAGGCTGACATCATTGTTTTTAACATTCTAAAAAGCCAAGATGTTGACTATGCATCCGAGCAAGATGACACTGTTAACAACTTCAGTGTTTTCCCCATTTATCATGCTGCTGCTTATTGGAACAGTGGCATAGATAGAGTCTTGTTTCCTTAATGTTGATATGCAATCCTATTGAATGGCTGTAGTTCTTGACCTTGATCACCAAGTGCTTCAAATCCTCCTCAGCTTCAGTGAGCAAGGTTGTACTATCTGCATAACACAGGTTGTTGGTAAGTCTTGTTTCAATCCTAAGGCCACATTATTTGTAATACATTTTTATCTTTTGGATGATCTGGTCAGTATATAAATTGAAAAGTTATGGAAAAAGGGAACGTCCCTAATGTATTCCTTTCTTGATTTTGAACCATATGGTGTTCTCTTGCTTAGTTCACTCAAATGTTTTAAGTATAGGTTTCACATGAGCACAATCAAGTGCTCTGAGATTCCCATTTTTCTCAATATGCTTCTGTACTTTCAGCTAAGGTCCATCTGACATTGGCAATAATATCCCCATAGCCTCTTCAAATCCATCTCATGCTCCCAGCATTTTTCTCTCTCTTTTATAAAATAAATTTTATTGTGATTTTTATAAAAGAATACAGAAAACTTGGATTTATATTCATTCATTCAATGTTGCACATTATCTTCCATACTTCCTCCAGTTTACTTTAAAAAAAATTCATTCATTGTTGTATAATATTCTCCCTCTTCTCACCCTAGTCCACTTAACTGTTGTTTGTTGTTGTTTAATGCTGTCGAGTCGTAGACGACTCATAGCGACCCTATGAATGAACAGCCTGAGCACTGTTCGTACATAGAGTTTCCAGAGGCAAGCCATTTTGGAAGTGGATGCCGCTCCTGCTTCCAGGCTTGATTTAGTCGGGAAGCTCCAGCCAACACTGTCCACCATGGGTGCCCATTACCACGATTGGCACATCACTGTCACAGGCTCCAGCATCACAGCAACCACGAGTTACCTCTGCATAGCAACGCACAGACCAGTGCTATACCACCTAGAAGAATGTTTGACAGGAAGACAATTTGAACCTGGCCGAGGGCCACAGATGACAATCACCTGCCTTCGGCTTAACTACATACCTCTTATCTCAGACTTTTGTCATGTAAATAATTCCTAATCATATATTTCTTTTAACAGGTTTTTTTCTTCATCTATTCCAATGCAATGCCTATTACTATCCCTTCCTTGCTTAGTTTCAGCCAACCTCTATGTCAGTTCAGTTATATAACAGTGGTATTATGCAGTATTTGTCCTTTTGTGACTGTGATTTTTCACTCAGCAAAGTGTCCTCCAGGGTCACACAGGTTGTATAATATTTAATGATTTTTTTTCATTGTGTGAATATATCATAACTTTTTTATCCATTCATTTGCTGATGGGTACTTGGGTTTCTTCCATCCCTTTGCTATTCTGAACAACAGAGCAATAAACAAGAGTATGAATATATCTGTTTGGGTGGCAGCTCTGGTTTCTTTAGGGTATGTTTCCAGTAGTGGATTCCTACCAACAGTGAATAAGGGTTACAATTTCTCCACATCCTCACCAGCAATTGTATTTGCTCCTCCGTTGAACTTTGCTATTATTCCTTGGGTGAGATGATACCTCATAGTTCCTTTAATTTATGTCTCTCATAGAGTTAGGGATTTTGCAGATACTCTAGCAACAAGGTAAAGGTAAACAACCCAATCACAAAATGAGCATAGGATATGTATGTATTTTTGTATATATACATTTTACAATTATATATATGTAAAATATGTTATATGTATATGTGTAAATATGTTATATGTGTATATGTAAATATATGTGCTGCCCTGGATGCGCTCACCAAGTTGTGCCAAGAATTCTGGAGGACAACAACCTGGCCTACTGACTGGAAAAGATCTAAATTTTGCCATTCCAAAGAAAGGTGATGGGACAGAGTGTGGAAATTATTGAACAATATCATCGATATCACATGCAAGCAAGATTCTACTGAAGATTATCCAAAAACAACTGGAAAAACATATCAACAGAGAACTGCCTGAAGTGAAGACTGGATTTAAAAGAGGTCATGGCACTAGGGATATTATAGCTAATGTCAGATGAATCTTGCTTGCCTGAAAGCAGAGAGAGCGAGAGGAATGTCTATCTGTGTTTCATTGACTATGCAAAGACATTTGATTGTGTGGATCACAAACTGTGGTTGACTCTGAGAGGAATGGGAATCTCAGAACAGTTCATTGTGTTTACCCTAAACTTTTACTTGGACTAAGAGGAAGTCATCAGAACAGAGCAAGGAAACACTGCATAGTTCAAAGATGTGTCCTATCTCCATATCTTTTCAATCTACATGCAGAACAGATTATCCACGAGGCTGGGTTCTATGAGTAGAAATATGGCATCAGGATTGGAGGTAGTCTCATCAACAATCTGTGTTATGCAGATGACACAACCCTGCTTGCTGAAACTGAGGAAGACCTGAAGTGCTCGCTGCAGAAGGTCAAGGATTGCAGCCTTTGATATGGATTGAAGCTCAACATCAAAAAACACAGAACTCACCTAAGGGCCGATTGTAGAATCATGAGAGATGATGAAGTGATTGAGATTGTTGAAAGTTTCAGTTTGGTTGGTTCTAAAATCAACACTCTTGGTACCAGCAGCTAGGAAATGAAAAAACACAGTGCATTGGGAAAGTTTGCTGTCAGAGACCTCTCCAAAGTACTGATGAGCAACAATGTAAACCTGGAGATTAAGGTGCACCTGATACTGGCCATGGTCTTTACAATTATTTGCTATGAATTAGAGAGCTGAACAATGACTAGGGATGATAGAAGGTGAGTTAATGTCTTTAAGCTGTGGTGCTGGAGAAGAGTGTTGAATATACCATGAACTGCTAGGAGAACAAACAAGTTCATCCTGGAGAGGGTAAAGCCAGGCTGCCCCTTGGAGACAAGGATTCTGAAGCTCCGTCTGACAGACTTCGGACATGTTGCAAGGTAGGACAAGTCCTTGGAGAGGGAAGTCATGCCTTGGACGGTGGAGGAACAGCACAGGAGAGGAAGACCCTCAAGATTAATTGATTCAGTGACTGGGATAATGGAGACAGGCATGTCGGAGACAATAAGATTAGCAAGGGTAGGGCTATTGCACATAGGGTCGCTGTGAGTTGCAGGCAACTCAATGGCATACAACAACAACAACAACTTAAGCAAATGTGTGTGTGTGTGTGTGTGTGTGTGTGTACACACACAGAGAAAAAGAGATTAATATGTGTATATTTTCTGAAAGGATATAAAATTTAAAAAAATAATCAAATTTTATTACCACAAATCCAAGTTCAACTCAGAGCCACCTATAGGACAGAATGGAACAGCTCCACAAGGCTTCTTTCAGAGGCTGTAAATCTTTACAAGTGCAAATTGCATCATCTTTCTCTTTTAGAGTATATGTTGATTGTGAACTATCACCCTTTTGGTACACAAACTGCCAAAGGATTCCTAATTGTAGCACCATTTCAGTCTTCAATTTATCTGATCGGTTCTATCTAACTGTTGTTGCATACCATCAAGTTGGAACCAATTCATAGCTTACGTTCGTGTGAGTTTTCAGAGACATTATTCACACAGGAAGAGATTGTCCATCTTTCTCCCACTGAGCAACTGGTGGACTTGAACCACATGTCTCTGGAACTGCAGCTCAACTTCTTGTCACTTAGCCACCAGAGCTCCTTACTTATTTGACATATTAGTCTAGTGCTGAAATGTTTCATGTTTAAAACTTTAGCTCTGCAAAATATATTTCGATGTAATGTGTCTTAAAACTATTACTAGTCTATTAAGATGTTTAATAGACACCTAGTATACATTTTCCTTCCATCCACTTTATGTCTTACAACATCTAATCAAAGTATAACTCATATATATAACTTATATGCCCTTATATTCACTCAACAACCATCACTATAGCTAAAATATCATTTCTTGAATGAGCAATATAGTAACCACTTACATACCTTTCATGGAACTATTATAAAGTCCTGTTGTTGTTGTTGTTATTGTTATGTTGTTGATTGCCATTGAGTTGAGCACAACTCATAGCCACCCTATGAACAAAAGACTTAAAGCCTTTCTATAACTATTGTTTCTCAAATTTCATAGTTTCCAGAGGTATGCTGTTTAGGAAGTGGATGTCACTTCTGCTTTCAAATGTTCTAGCACTAGTAACCTCAGTTTCCACTTTCTTCATATTATTGTAGATGCAAAATCGAATATGCTACTTCTGTATTTATAAGAAAGCAGCTTCCATGGGATTATGGAGGTGAATTTCCATAAAAGAGAGTTGAAGGGCAGTAAGTAAAGATACAGTGGATTTATGTAGATTATCATGGGAGGAATTTTTATGCAGAAGTGGAAAGTGAAAGAGTAATTGACAATTGAGGAGATAGATTCCAATGATTTAATTGTTAAATTTCTGGGAGAGATTTGGATTTTGCTGAGTCCTAGGTTTCTTCCTGGGTATCAGGTTAAATAAACTAAAATATTTATTTGAGTTATTAATGTGGTGTTTACATTGCTCTACTAAAACCCATATTGAGATGAGGACATTAGAAGAAAGATGGAATGATTGAAAGAGTGAATAATTTTGAAATTTAAAGCAAAATATAGACACTTCACAAATTTAGTTATGAAAAGGGGGATATGTATGCATTGATAGATATAGGACAATAATGATTATTACAAAAAGGAATACTGTGGGTGCAGGGTAGTGTAGAGTTTGATGAAGAAAGGCACATAATCATGATGATTTTTAAAAGTATAAATTAAAAGATTGCCAAAGTAAGAGTTTTTGAGACTAAAGAGGAAATATTGATCTTTAAATGGGAGGAATGATATTTTCTTTTAGAATCAGTAGAAGAGAGTAAATGCAATGAAAGGTGACTCTATATATTTGAAGTTGAGACAACAAGATGATTATAGTAGTGCATGAGATCATCTATTGAGAATGAGTAGAGAAACTGTCAGATATTTTTCAAGTGAGAAAAAAATATTTTATAACAGTCCTAGAAAATGGAAGAGGAAATGGATCAGAAACTTAGTTGAATTGCTTTATATGTGAAGACATTCGAAATATGTATTTATAGTTAATATGTTAGTAGGGTAAAGCATTCCTTTCTCTGATCTTCTGTTACTCTCCTGTAAAAAGAAAGAATTTGACTGTGATATTATATATTTCCAATATTAGATGACTTCAGAAGTTGTATTTAGATAACCTCACACCTCAGAGTACTTAATCTCAATTCATCAACTTGTTGTTGTTATGTGCTTTCAAGTTCCTAGTTACTCCTAGAGACCCTATGCACAACAGCTCTGACTCTGCCCTATCCTGAGCCAATCATACTGTCTCTCACACACCTCTGCCCATTACTCCAGTTATTGTGTCAATCCATTTCATTCAGGGTCTTCCTCTCCTTCACTCTCCTTCCATACTTCCAAGAATGAAGTCCTTCTCTAAGGGTTGGTCCTTTCTATAAACATGCTCAAAGTATGTGAGATGCAGCTTCAATTTCTTTGTCTCCAGGGAGCAACTTGTTCTCACTATGTCCAGGTCAGACTTGTTGATTCTTTTGGAAGTCTGTGGTATGTCCAATATTCTTCTCTTGCACCACAACCCAAAGGCATTGATTCTTCTGTTCTCCTTAGTCACTCCCCAGCTCTCTTATGCATAACAAGTAATTGCAAAGACATGGCCTGGATCAGGCACAATTTAGTATTCAGACTGACAGCGTTTCTCCTCAATACTTTGGAGAGGTCACTGACAGAAGAGTAACCCAATGTAATTTGTCTTGATTTCTAAATGCTGGTGCCAACGGTATCGACTGTGAAACCAAGGAAGCTAAAATTGTTAACAATCTTGATCTCTTCCCTAGCTATTGTGATGTCAATTGTCCCAATGGTGAGAATCTTTGTTTTCTTGATGTTGAACTTCAGTCCATATTGGAGACTGAAGTCCTTGACCTTCTGCAGCAGACAATTTAGGTTCTCCTTAGTTTCACCAAGAAAGGCTTAGTTTTCTGCATAACACAGGTTGCTGATGAGTCTTCCTTCAACCCTGATGCCACTTTCCTGCGCATCAAGTCCAGCCTCTCAAATTATCCGTGCTACATAAGATTAAAGACAGATACAGGACACATCCTTGATACACTCCTTTCTGTATTTTGAACTATGCAGTGTTTCCTTTCTCTATTCTGATAACTGCTACCTGTTCTAAGTATAGGTTTCACATGACACAAATTAGTTGTTCTGGATCCCCATTCTTCTCAAGGTTACTCACAATTTGTTGTCCTCACAGTGTGAGGCTTTTTCATAGTCCATGAAACACAGACATTCCTCTGGTTCTTTCTGCTTTCAGGCAAAATCCATCTAACATTAGCTATTATGTCCCTAATGGCATGACCTCCTCAAAATGCAGCTTTCACTTCTAGCAGATCTCTGTTAATATATTGTTCCAGTTGTTTTTGGATAATCTTCAGCAGGATTTTGCTTGCATGTGATATTAGTGATATGATAATTTTCCCTCTGTTGGATAACATTTTTTTAAATGGGGAAAATCTGGATCTCTTTCAGTCAATTAGCCAGGTATTTGTCTTCCACATTTCTCGGCACAGCCTGATACGTGTGTCCAGGACTGCATGTTTGTTGAAATATGTCAACATGTAGGTTATCTATTGTTGATTGCTTTTTTGTCAATTCCTTCAGAGCTCTTTTATAACCAGTGCCTCTTGGCCATATGTTGTTTTATTAAATTTTCTGGGTCAGCCAGTTTTTTTCTGGTATATTGACACTGTGTTCTCCTTCAATCTTCTTTTGATATTTCCTGAATCCTTCAATATTCTGACTATAGTATCCTTATGTATTGCAACTCAAGGCTTGAATGTGTTCCTCAGTTCCTATAGCTGGAGAAATGCCAAGTAAGTTCTTCTCCTTTGATTTTCTGACTCCAGATCTTTGCCCATTTCAATATGTTGCTTTGTCTTCCTGAACTGCCCTTTGAAATCCTATGGTCAGTTCCTTAACTTCCTGATTTCTTCTCTTTAAAACTTCTTGATTTTTTTTCCTTTAATTTGGCTTTTCCGTACTCTAGTGCAAAATTTAGAGTCTCTTTTGATATCCATCTTAGTCTTTACTTTCTCTTCTGTCTTAATTATCTTTTTCATTCTTCATGGATAATATTATTTATATCCTCCCACAGTTTATTTAGTCTACTTTCATTAATGTTCAAGACCTCAAACTTGTTCCTAAAGTGGATTTTAAATTGAGATGGGATGGATTCAGAGTCAACTTTTGGTTCTCGTGGATTTGATTTAAATTTCTTTAGCTTCAGCTTGAACTTGCATTTAAGTATTTTACACTCTGTTCCACAATCAGCACCCAGTGTAGTTTTCACAGATGATATTGAACTTCACCAGTGATTCATTCTTTCCACGTATTTAGTAAATCTGATTCCTGTGAACTTCATGTGAAGTCCATGTGTATAGTCTCCTTTTCTAATAGTTATGGTTCTTATAAATATATTTGCAGTAAATAAATCATTGATTGAACCAAATTCTACCATTCTATCTTCAAATTAATTTCTATCACCAAGTTCATGATTTCTGACTACTGACTGATCCTTCTTCTCTGTTTCCAACTTTAGCATTCCAGTCATTTATTATTATTAATACATCTTGGTTGCATGTTTGATTTTTGACTGCAAAAGTTAGTAGAAAGGATTTATTTTTTCCTCTTTGGTTCTGATTGTTGGTGCATTTATTTGAATAATAGTAGTATTAGCAAGTCTTCTTTGTGTGTGTATGAATATTATCCTATTGCTCACAGCATTATATTTCAAAATGAATCTAGAAATCAATGGTCTTCTTAACTATGAACCTGGCCTCAGTTTTCCTCATCTTTTCAATTCTGGAATAATTGTTGTTGTAGTTATGTGCTGTTGGGTCACTTGTGACTCGAAGTGACCCTATGTACAAGAACCCTAAACACTACTCTACTCTGTGCCAACCTCACTTTCTCTAGCATACCTACTCCCATTACCTCAATCACTGATTCAATTCATCTCATCAAGGATCTTCCTCTCTTGCACTGTCGCTCCACCCTCCCAAACATGATGTTCTTCTCCAAGGTTTGGTCCCTCCTTGCAACATGCCCAAAGTATGTCAGACAAAGCTTCAAAATCTTTGCCTCCAAGGAGCAGCCCAGTTTCACACTCTCCCAGATGAACCTGTTTGTTCTCCTGGCAGTCCACTCTTCTCCACCACCAAAATAGATCATGTAATTCTCTGATTCTAAATGTTCCATGTCAATCCATCTCATTTTGCCAATGAGTAAGTCAATATATAGGTGTTTCATTTCTTCTTTAACAGCGTCCAATCTTCCTACATTTATACTTCTAACATTCCATGTTTCCAATCACTAGTGTCTGCTTGGAACTATTCCTCCATTATGTTTTTCCAATAGGAGGGCTTAGCCTCTGGTCCCATATCTGCTAGTCTACTCCAAGAGCTTTGCTATATTTTCCATAGACTTTTATAGGCCTGTTATTTGGGAAGTGAATGGCCAATCCTTCTCACTAGTCTGTCTTAATTTGGAAGATCAGCATTAGAACAATATCTGATAGCAAGCTTTTTACTAAAAAAAAAAAATAGATAAAAGACCCTTCTCCATTACACAAATAAAATATTTGCCCCCTCCCTTGGCACATTGAGTAATGTGCCCCATGGTACAGTCCTCCTCATTCTGCTCTGCCAGCATCCCACTTTTTTCTTCTTCTGGTCCTGTCTCCACCTCCCTCCTCTCTTCCCACCAACCACCCTGGCCAGATGACTCAAGCCACTTACTACTTCTATCTGTCCATTTCCTCTCTACTTCCTTGTGAATTCAGAGCCATAGCCTGGCTGCTTGCACACAGGTGAAATTTGGACCTGGCTGGCTGTGAGGACTGGGAAAATCTGGCCTGGTTGGGAGCTCTGGTAGCCTGTTGTAAGAGTCTGTGCTCCACTCCTGCATGCATTTTGATTCCACTAGTTACTCTGTGAGAGAAAGATGGACAATCTTCTTCCGTTTGTTTTACTAACTTTGAAAACCAAAGGAGGCTCAGGTAGGAGTCTATTCCAATTCAATGGTACACAACAAACAAAGGACAAAATTCATCAAATATAAGGCAGCATTATTTTATTACCATGTTAAAGAAACTAGATGTTAAATATATGTGTTTTAGATAAATATTGTTACAGTTGTTTGCTGTTGACTTGGAACAAGCTCATACCTGACCCTTTAGTCAGCTTTACACTTATTTTGTGGTTCAAAATTGGGAAGGGTGTACGCCAGGGATGCATCCTGTCTCCATA
>NW_006399904.1:4655372-4656494 GCF_000299155.1 Elephantulus edwardii | reverse complement strand
GTGCGGTTGGCACAGGATAGAGCACGGTTTAGGGCTGTTGTGCATAGGGTCGCTATGAGTCGGAAATGACTCGACGGCACATAACAACAACAACAACAACTCTTTTATTCCCCACCCCACCCCCCGAAAGAAACTAGTAATACAGAATAATTCAACTAGCTTGGATCCTTTTACTGAGCTACAAAAACATCAACAATTAAAGGTTAGTGCAGGAAAATGCTTGGAAGCCTCATGACTCATCTATCACTGCCATATGGGGCAGTCTCATAAAGCACTTACCCTTCACAAAATAATGAGGAAAAGATGAAGTCTATTGACAGCTATGCTGTCATTGGGGAAATATTTGTTTCAGTGAAAGTTTAGATTATATTATCCCTGGAAAAAAATTCTGTCCTTATGAAATATCATTACTCAAAGTATTATGCTTATGAGATATTAATTGGAAAAACAATACGGTTTTCAGCCTTTGGGTTTTGAGTCTATTTCTTCCTCAACTGTTTATTAGCATGAACAGTGACATCATCACACTCCACCTGACTGAAAACTCAGGTACAAATACCCTATCTCATATATGGAGTTGTCCGACCTAGCACAAACCATTTAGAAGTAAAGTACAACTTGCCTACCTTATTAGTATATACAATTTTTCTTGCTATATTTTACTGATTGTGTTTTCAAAATTTAAATCTCAGTATAACTTTTGCAGCCTTTCAACTATGTTACAGAAATATTTGCTACATAATTCCAGGATTCAGCCAATGCAATTTAAATTACTTAAAATCTGTGGACCTAATAATCAGAGTTTATAATGAAAATATCACCATAGCCTTCACAACATATGGGTATTTAGAAATACTATGATTTTTGAATTCTAGTTGTGCCAACACATATTTTATCAGGTTGTCCAGTGAATCTTCCCACAAGGTAGTGAGACTGTGAATATCAAGGAAGTCATACTGTTAGAAACAAAAAACATATGAAAAGTGATTTTAATTGTATTGAGTATATAAATTATATATGCTACTAATTAAATTTAAAAAATTACAAAAGAAAAAAAATCCAGTCTTATCAATTGAGAAGCAGCTTAACTTTTTGAAAAATCTTTCACCAATTTGGATTTGT
>NW_006399904.1:4647888-4655147 GCF_000299155.1 Elephantulus edwardii | reverse complement strand
CATCTTTTAATATATTCTGCTGCAATCCCAAAGGCACACAGTTTGAACTCGCCAGTGGCTATATGGAAAAAGGATGGGCAATAACGTCCTGTGTCATTACTATATCTGAGAAACAGCTGAAGGGTCAGCTATGAGTTGGCTTTAACTTGAAAGCACACACACAAAAAAACACACCAACTGCTCACTTACTGACACGATTAAATTCCAAAGACCAGGATGGTAAGTGAATTTAGGCATTGGTTGAAAATGGATGATAAGCATAAAATATGGAAGATAACTGCATCATTACCTAACTACCAAATTGTCACAGTCTGTTTGCAGGCATCAAACAGCGACACCCCGATGGGGGAAAGCACAATGGAGACACAGCACTCCGAGAGCTGTTCAGAGAGTCAATCCAGCTCAATTTTGTTGGGGGATGCAGTACACTTATATACGAGCAAGTAAACAGGAAGACAGGATAGGATGGGTTTGCAAAGGTGGATGTGGATTGGATAGGAGAACCTCAGCTTCCTGTAGGCTAGTCCTAGGTCAACAGATGAAGCAGCCATCTTCCCAGGTGGCGAATTTTCTCAAGCCAGTATGGCCAAACACAGGAGAGCTTTCTCTACCCAGCGTTAAAGGCCAATGGGAGGCTTGCACTTATCTAGAGATAGACATTTCGTCCCGGCCAGAGGCCCTCCCTTTCTCCCCAACATTCCCCGGCACCAAATTATACTATTATATGGCAACTAACTGGAAGAGATCCATATAGATGCTCCTTCAAAAAAAAAAAAAAAAGCAAACAAAAAAAACCAAAAACCAACAGTTGATCTGACAGAGTATGGGAATTATTGAACAATATCACACACAAGCATGATTTTGCTGATGATTATAAAAAAATGACTGGAAGAGTACGTAAATAGAGAACTGTCAGATGTACAAGCTGGTGTTAAAAAAGGTCATACACTAGGGAGATTATAGCCAATGCTAGATGTATCTTAGCTAAAAGCAGAAAGTACAAGAGGAATGTTTGTGTTTCATTGATTCTGCCACAATATTTGTGTGAATCACAATAAATTGTGGCTAACCTTGAGAAAAATGATAATTCCAAACTGTGCTCATGTGAAATTTATTCTTGGACCAAGAAGCAATCACCAGAACAGAGCAAGGAAAAACTACATGGTTCAAAATCAGAAAACATGTGCAACGGGGACATGTTTTGTCTCCTTAACTTTTCACTCTATATGTGGAACAAACCATTGAGAAATTGTTTTCATACCAGTTCCTTCCCATTTCCCTCAACCCCCTCCCATTTAATTATATGACTCCATGATTATTCTCCTTCCCCACACACATCCTCACCCCTCTGCTTTCCACTACTCCCTCCCTTGGATCCTCATATTTATTCTACAAAACGGTTTTATACAGTGTTTGTCCTTATGGGACTGAGTTAGTTCACGCAGCATAATGTTCTCCAGTCCCTCCCAAGTTAGGTAATAATTTTCAAAATTATTGCTCCTGCATGCTTCATAGTATTCCATTGTGTGAATATACCATAATTTCTAATCCATTTGATTGTGGTTGGACATCTGGGCTGTTTGTGCTGGTGACTAATGCTGCTATGAGCATTGGTGTACAAGTCTCCATTAGTGAACCAAATTTAGGGTGTAATATTAATTTTTTTCTCTTATTTTTAGCATATTTCCTCTGTACTTTATGTTAATAATGATTGGTGTCACATAGCAGTTCAAACATACTCACTAAAAGCATATTATATTCACAAAAGCTAGCATTCCTTGAGTCTCAAGAATATACCTTTTATTGTTATAGTATTATCTCAATTTAATCTTTAAAACAACTTTATAATGTAGATCTGTATCCAACTAATTTTAGTGATGGAAATGAAGCAACTTAGAAGACTGCCAGAAATAAGTCCTGAAAAACTACTAAGTGTTGATCAAATTAAAAGTTTAATTCCAGAATCATAACTCCACAAAAATAAAAATTAAACTAAAAATTCCCCTCAAAATTCAACCAACTTGTTGGATACATACCTTCCAACTCATAATGACCCTGTAGGAAAGAAGAGAATTGTAATAAGGTCTTTAAAACTATAATCTTCATAGAAAAGAGTGCCGGATATCCCCCCCCCGAGCCCCCCATGGGATAGTTAGTGTTTTCAAACTGCTATTCACTGAGTAACCAAGTTCTAAATCATTATACAAGCATTTGGATGCCTTATAATCAAGTTTGGAGTGAAAAAAATCTATGTTTAATATTAAATAAGCAGATAAGGCAAGAAGTACATTTCATGATATATGGAATGCCATTAAGTTAGGATTGACTCAAAGCTGAGTCTCTGGAAGTTTTTCAATGACTGTAAATTTTACTGGAGGAGTTTTCTCATCTTTCTTCCGTTAATAACTGGTGAATTTGAACCCCCTTGACTTTGGGGTGACAGAACAACTTTACCCACTAGGCCACCTTGTTCAACATGTATTAACTGTAGTCTATTTTGGCCTGGTTTATGATGTTGTAAATCTTGTGTAGGAGGAGATTGACTTTTTTTTCTCCTTCAATGATCATGGGTCAAATCACCAACCTAACAATTAGCAGTTTAACACATAATATACAATGGCACTTGAGCACCATAGGAAGACATAACTTTAAACTTTTGTAAATTATAATAATAATCTTATTAATTGTAGATACTTCACAAGGCTGAAAACCTTGAATTTTTGTTTAAAAGATTGCATGTTCTCTCAATTCCATATTAAGCATTGAATAAAATGAAATAAAATATAGCAATGCTTGTACACTGTGATCGGTTGTAAGTCTTGCAAAAGCACCTTCTTTTATGGGACAGGAAATAGATTAAGCTGAGAACAGACAGTAGCTGCTGCACTATATTAGAGAGGCTCAAGCACGGGAAGAGAAACAATTGAATAGACCTAGAAATAATGACAGTGAGAGTTGAGCAAGGAAATAAAATATTTATGTGATGATTGTAGAAGAAAACTTATTGGGGAGAGGAACACACAAGCTCATTCAAGTACTGATATTAACTACAGAATGGGTCTACAAAAAGATAGAGCTGATCCACTTTTTTGTCTTAGGACTTCATGTCTGTCCTAAAAAGTCACAAAGTTTTTTCCAGAAATACTAATATCAATACCTTCTCTCTCTAAATCTCATAGTTATCCTAGCTTTTGCCATTATTTGTTGTTGTTGTTACTGCTCCAGGATAGGGTTTTGGTCTTCTTGAATGAATGAATGACTAAATAATTAAAACATGAATAGACTTATGGGGAGGGGAGGTATTTCCCCTTGGACCTACCCAACCCAGATAATGCAGAGCTCAGCATGATACAGTCAAAAATGTATTTGAACCCTGAGTCCTGGCAACTGCAGAATTACAGAGATGGAAAAAAATTACTATGAATTCTTCATAGCGTCTAAAGGACTTGTAAAAATGGAAATTATAGGTTAAAAATTTTATTTTAAAATGCTTCCATAAAATTGTGTTCCAATTTTTACTGGTTTGTTTTTTTGGGTTTTTTGTGGTTTTTTTTTCCTGATTAAAGTAGGGTCTTATGGGGAAAACATGAGTAATGGGATAGGGAATTTTTAAACTTCCTTAGTATTGTTTACTGTCCTTGATTATTGGAAAGATATTTTCTTATCATCAATTGTAATGTTATTCATTTAGTCTCAACTATCTCCTCTACAACATGGAAAAAGCCAAAATAGAATAATTTAGATTACTTTATTAATTTTTTAAATGTGGTATGAAATTTTCACTATTTAAATTGGGAAACTTCTCTTAAGTCAATGCCATTTTTTAATTAACATTCTATAATTGTATGTGCAAAGTAATATTTGTTGATTTATGAAACACTCTAAAAAATTTAAAGTTGAAGAGAATAATAAAACTTACATGCAAACTAATCATAAAGCTTCTTGTTTTGATTAGAGAATTAAGGCTCACTTGGAATATTTGTCAGTATCAAAAGAAAAATATTTGTAGACTTTTCTTTGTTAACATGAAGTTTAAATATTACACTATTGTTTAAGAAAGAAGACTTAATTCAGACTATTGGTAATTGTCACATTTGTGCAAAGTTGAACCAGTACAGTTCTATGAGATCTAAAGCAGTGAAATTAATCAAAGGTTATATAGTTGGAGACCGATGCCGATGTAAAGCTTATGAGGGGATATGTATTTTTTTTTAATTCTCTTAATATCTTTAAACATTGAAGCAGTAAACTTTTCATGTACCTACTCTTGTAGGTACCATCCAGTAGACCCCATTCTAGTGACCATATGTACAACACATCAGAACCTGTGCTATTCTCACAATCTTCCATGTACTTAAACAATTTTAGCAGCCAAATTTCAGTCTATCTCCTTGAGAATTTTTCTTCTTTCTCTGACCTTCTGTTTTTCTAAGCATGTTATTTCCCCCCCACCCCAAGGCCTGGCCCCCTCAGAACAACATGCTAAAAATATGTGAGATAAAGTTTCACAATCAGATTCTAAGAGGCATCTCAGTTGTATTCCTTCCAAAACAGATGTTTGTTCTTTGGCAGTCTGTGGTATATTCAATACTCCCTGCCAACAACACAATCAAAACATTTTTTTCTGTCTTCCTTATCATAGTCCAACTTGCACATGTATATAAAGCAATTGAAAAGACTGGTTTGAATCAGATGTACTTGACATATTTGCTCTTTAGCACATTTAGGCATTCCCTGACCTGGCAGAACTAGAACTTAGTAAAACTTGTTTGAATGTATGACAGGGTCCTGAACTGTGAGGCAGAGGCAGAGTACTTCCTGAGAGCACATCTGAAAAGAAATAGTCCTGACTAAAGAATTTCTATATCAAGTGTTTCCAATCTAAACTATGTAACCTATTACTTCCCAAATAAATCCTGTATTTGTGAGTATTGTTCTCTGTGCTGTGTAGTCATTGTAACAAGTTAGCAAACATAGTTGTAAGAAGAGAAAGCACCTTGGGAAGAAGTGTTGGCATTGGAATGGATAGAAGAAGGAGTAGGAGAATAAGAGATGTCTGACCTGCCTGATTGCCCAGGAGTAATGTTTTTGCTACTGATGTTGCTGATGGAGATTCTTCCCCTTTGTGGATTTAGGACAGGTTAGACACTGCTCCCTAGGCCAGCTGTACTGCTCTCATAAATACATTTCTTTCTAGCCTACTTTGAAGCTCATATTTCTTTTTAATGCCCCTTGACATAATCCTTTCTCCTCCAATTCCCCCCTCCAAATGGATACAAATTATAGTATAATTAGAAAGAAAATAAAGTTTTATTGTTAACTAAATTTCCTAAATTGTTGTTTTTATCCTTATAAGTTTATTTTTTACACTTAGTAAATATTTGAGAATCTGTTCTTGTCAATATTAGATGATGATGAATTGAATATGATTCATAACAACCCTATGACCCGTCGACCTGAACCTTGCCCAATCATATATCATCCTCACCATCTCTGACACACTAGACCTGATAGCTGAAATTGTTGTGTCCTCTTCTTCGCTGATTCTCCATATTTCCATGGATGATATTCCCCTCCCCAAAACATGAAAGACAAAGATTTGCCATCTTAGTCTCCCAGGAGTGTTCTGGCTGCATTTCCCCCAAGACATATCTGTTTGTTCTTTTGACAGTCCATGGAATGTTCAATACTCTTCTCCCATGCCACAACTCAAAGACATCAATTCTTCTTCTGTTATCCTTATTTACTGCCAACTTCTCTGATATATAACAGGTGATTCAGAAGACTGTAGCCTGAATCAGGTACATCTTAGTCTTTAAATTGACATCATTACTCTTTATTATTTTGAGAAGTCCCTGACAGCAGACTTGCTCAATTCAATATGTCTCTTGATTTACTGACTGCTGATACCAAGGGAGAAAAATGAGCAATTTTCTCCCCAAAATTTTATGAGTTGAGCAAAAATCAAGTTGTCAGATACAAAAAGAGAAGACTGCAAAATTACATGAAACATAATTCCACCAAAATATATCTCAAATATGAAGACAACACACTTTTTCTTACAAGCATTTGGGCGTGTAAGAAAACATCAGTTAAGATGTCAACAGAGTATGCAGGTATATGCATTTTCATGCTTTTTCAAAATTTATGAGGTTGTGCACAGGTATGGAAATAACTACTCTTGAGTAAGAGTATATTTTTCTTACTATATATCAAAATTTACATGTATTTTTAAGAGTGTTGTTTTGTCATAGAAATAAAAAATATAAGCCAATAACTGAAAGTGTAAAGTAAATCTTGTATATATGTACACTGAATGGAAAAAGACATATTTTTTTAAAAAGAACACAGAATGGTTGAGTTAGTATGTGATCTTATGACAAATAGTTATCCAGGTGGTAGAAAGACAGAAAAAATTTCATTCTTCATAACACATGTAGAAGTTATTTTGAAGTCAATTAAAACTTTAGATGACTGCAAAATTCTATCTTTTTATAACATTAATTGTTGTTGTTGTCATGTATCATTGAGCCACTAGGGACTTATAACAACCCCTTGTACAACAGCTCTACCCTGTGTCAACTTCATTGTCTCTGACATGCCTACCCCAATCACCCAGCCACTGAGTCAATCAATCTCATAGAGTGTCTTACTTTCTTGTGCTGTCCCTCTACCCTTCTAACCACGACGTCCTTTTCCAGGGACTAGTCCCTTCTTGCATCATGTCCAAAGTATGACAGATGAAGCTTCAGAATCCTTAACTCTATGCTTATTATCTGATAATATGACAATTTGTATTTTAAATCAGATATAAAAGTTCAAATCATGAAAATAGCATTATAAAAGCAGCCACACTAAAATTAAGATGCTTTTTAGATTAGTCTATTCAATAAAGAAGGTAAAATGTAAAGTCATACTAGGTAGAGTTAGTTAGCAAGCTTATAATATGCTAAAATTTTTCATCTACTAATCAAAACAAGAAGACGCCTCCTTTGCTGTTATCCCAGGTGACCTTGCCCAGTGACGCATTCTCCCTCCCTCTCTGGCTGGGTTTCGCTGTGTCTGACCTGGAAGACGCCTGGAAGACTATTTAAATTTATGCACTAAACACAGATCCCAAAAGGTGACTATTTCTACCAGATTTGGCAGTTTGAAACTTACCTAAACTAGAGTTACATGTAAAACAGTGAAAAGTAAAATCAGAAATTAGAAAAGCAAATTTGAGCTCCCTGTCAAGATGCATTGATAATAATGGGTGA
>NW_006399904.1:4640447-4645718 GCF_000299155.1 Elephantulus edwardii | reverse complement strand
AGGGTTGAGGGACAACGCAGGAGGGGAAGACCCTCTATGAGATGGATTGATTCGGTGACTGGGGTAATCGGGATGGGTGTGTCAGAGGCGGTGCATTTGGCGCAGGACAGAGCAGGGTTTAGGGCTGGTGTGCATAGGGTCGCTATGAGTAAGAAATGACTCGATGGCACATAGCAACAACAACAACAACAATCAAAAGAAGGAAAAAATAAAAAGTTTACTAAACAGCAATATTGATAAAGGAAAAGTCAAGAATATTGATGAAAAATTTTAAAACTTTGTTAAGTTTAAAAAATTTACCAAATAATTGTAACGGGTCTGAAAAGTATATATTTTAACATGAACTAAATTTCTGAAAATATAAAGTTAGTCAATATTAAGTATTGGGAAAAATAAGTTTATGGATATGCTTTCATGTTTTAACATAAAAGATAGTGTCGTATTGGTTACTGCAATGTATCATGTATACCCAAGTATACAAAAGAAACAGTTTTAGTCAGACTGCAGCCATGAGGGAGAAGCAATGGTGAATTATTTTAAGAACTTGCATGTCAGTGGTGATAAAATTGGTGGTCCATATACATTGTTTTGCAGTGTAACCTTGTTGTCTGTCTGTAAAATGTGGCAGAGAACCTTTGTTTGTAAAGGAAAGTACCCTAGAGTCTCACAGTAATCTTTCACAGTAATGGCTTATGCCATGGCACCTCTTGGCAGTCTGTTGAGAATCAGGATTACAGTGATGTTTAAGTCTTCTTTAGTTACTGGTTTTTTGGTTTATTTTCCACTGGCCACTGAATCTTAGCATCTGACTTTGCATGACAAATGGCACTGAAAGCAGGATTTGGGTGTGACATGTAGAATCTAGCATTGCCTCATAAAGTAGAAATTAGAGATATGTGACTCACCCTCTTAGGAACATATACTCAAGAGACATGTGCTCTAGAAGACAGTTTATATGGTATAAGCAGCTGTAAAATGTCATTGAATCATAGTCACTCTACAGGAAAGAGTTCAATTACACATTGAGTGCCCCAAACGTTAATTTTTATGGAAGCAATATGTCGTATTTCTCCTGCAAATGGATGATGGGTTCAAACCATTAATCTTTTCTTTAGTACTTGAATTCATTAACCACTAATCAGCTAAAGATCTTTCAAACTGTTGAATGTTGTTACATTTGTGTTCTGGTGTATTTGTTGTAGAAGGTCCGAGTATGACTAGTTTTCTTTATTTTTTTCTTTAATAGTTTATTTACAAAATTCTAATATAAATGCAAACACTTTCAAGTTCCCTCACCCGCCCACCCAACAAATAGTACAATCCAATGATTAATCCATTTTTCCCTCTGTACATCCACATCCCTCTGCTTCTAGCCTCTCCCATTGCTCCTGGATCGTTATACTCATTCTACAATAATGGTCTTTATCTATATTTATCCTGTGGGACTGAGTTAGTTCACTCAGCATAACGCTCTCCAGTCTCTTCCAAGTTAAGTAATAATTTACAAAATCATTGCTTCCGCATGTTGCATAGCATTCCATTGTGTGAAAGAACCATATTTTCTCCATCCATTCATTTGTGGTTGGATTTTGGGCTGTTTCCATGGTAAATAATGCTGCTATGAACATTGGTGTACAAATCTCAGTTTGTGCCTCAGTTCTCATATTCTGGCAGCATCAGGATGGATGGCGAATAGATTGAGATTGTTCACAGCTTCAGTTTGCTCAGCTCCACAGTCGAGCTTGGCACCAGCAGCCAGGATATCAAAAAGCGGACCGCAATGGGAAAGTCTGCTGTTGTGGACCTCTCTAAAGTACTCAAGAGCAACAGTGTCTCTCTGGAGACAAAGGTGTGCCTAATACAGGCCATGGTCTTTGCAATCGCTTGTTATGCATCAGAGAATTGGACAATGACTAGGGAGGACAGAAGGAGAGTCGATGCCTTTGAGCTGTGGTGCTGGAGAAGAGTACTGAATATATCATGGACTGCCAGGAAAACAAACAGATTCATCTTGGAGAGGATTAAACCAAGCTACTTCTTGGAGGCAAGGATTCTGGAGCTTCGTCTGACATACTTTGGACATGTTTCCAGGAGGGATGGGTCCTTGGAGAGGGACATCATGCTTGGGAGGGTGGAGGGACGGCGCAGGAGGGGAAGACCCTCTATGAGATGGATTGATTCGGTGACTGGGGTAATCAGGATGGGTGTGTCAGAGGCAGTGCTGTTGGTGCAGGATCAGGATAGAACAGGATTTAGGGCTGTTATGCATAGGGTCGCTATGAGTCGTAAACTACTTGACGGCACACAACAACAACAACAATCATACATTATTTTTAAACAGTTGTTTCCCTTTTCTGTTCCAATGCAGTAAACATTATGCATCCCCTCTTTTCTTAGTTTACCCCTAATCCCCATTACAGTTCTCTTTTACAGCAGTAACATCATACAATATTTGTCTTTTTGTGACTGACATATTTTCCTCAGCATGAAGTCCTCCAGCATCACCCATTTTGTATAAGAGTTTATGAATTCCCATTTTTGGTGCTATATTTTATTTCATTGTGTGAATATATCACATTTTCTCTATTTATTCATTTATTGATAGACACTCGGGTTGTTTCTATATCTTTGTTAATGTGAACAACCCAGTAATAAACATAGGTGTGCATATATCTGTTTAAATGACAGTTCTGGTCTTTAGAGTATATTCCTAGTAGTGCAATTGCTGAGTCAAATGCTATTTCTATTTCCAACTTTTCGAGGAAGTAAAATACTACCTTACAGAGTGGTTGCACCACTTTTCACTCCCACCAACCATGAATGAGTGTTCCAGTTTCTCCACAATCCCACCAGCATTTGTTTTTTTTTTTTTGTTACTCTGTTAACTTTGCTATTGATATTGGGGTGAGATGATAGCTCATAGTTCTTTTAATTTGAGTCTCTCTTAGAGCTAAGGATTTTGAGCATTTCTTCATGTACTTGCTCACCATCTGAACATCCTCTTTGATGAAATGTCTATTCATATGCTAGGACCATTTTGCAATTGCATTTTTTACCTTTATCTCATTGAGGTGATGGAGTATTCTATAAATTCTAGATATAAAACTCTTATCAGACATGTCATCATCATTTTCCCCCCCTAGTTTGTGGCTTTGCTTTTTACCATGTTGAAGAAGTGTTGTTTTTTGGGTTTGTTTGTTTGTTTTAATGTGTATAGGGATTTGATTCTTTTTGATTCTTTGAAAGTCCCATTCATCTATTTTATTTTCTCCTGCTAGAAGGTTGTTCAGGATGTTGTAGATTAGTGCATCTAGAATTCTTCTAGGATTTTCTCTGATGAAGTTTGTAGTCCTTGGTTGTGCTCTTAGGTTCTTATCCTCTCGGAGTTTGTTTATGTGTATAATGTGATATGTGGGTCTTGGTTGAGTTTTCCGCAGATAGTTTTCAATTTTGCCAATACCATTTGTTAAATTTTGCCTCAATTTCTTCTCGTTAAAAATTTATTTACTATACGTAGATGAGTTAATTTCTGGAATCTCAGTTTTATTCCGGTGACCTATGTGTCTGTCATAGTACCAGTACTAAGCTGTCTTGACCACCACAGATGTGTAATAGGATTTGAGAACAGGAGATGAGATGCCTCTTACTTTGTTTCTCTTTTTCACGAGTGCTTTGCTTATTCATGGTCTTTATCCATTCCAAATGAAATTGAAAATTGCCTTTTCCATCTTGTTAAAGAATGGAATTGGTATTTGCCTTGGAATTGCACTAAAATTGTCCATATCCTTGGGCAGAATTGTTATTTTCAAAATGTTGAGTCTTCCTACACAAGAGCATTGTATATTCTTTCACTTCTCCAGGTCTCTTTTCATTACTTCTAGTAATGTTTTGTAATTTTCTTTGAATAGGTCTCCTGTGTTTCTAGTTAGGTTTACTCTCAAGTATTTAATCTTGTGATTAGCTATTGCGAAGGATACTGCCGCTCCAGTTCTGTGTTCTCTTTGTTACTGTAGAGAAATCCAATTGATTTTGGTATGTTGATCTTGTAACCTGCCACTTTGCTGAATTGGTCAGCTAGGTCCAGTAATTTTCTCCGAGAGCCTTTAGGATTTTCTAAATATACTATCATATCATCTGCCTATAGAGATAATTTACCTCCTATTTGCCAATTTTGATCCCTCTTATTTCCTTGTTTGGTCCTATTACTATTGCTAAGACTTCCAATACAATATTAAATAGGAGAGGTGATGGTGGGCATCCTTGCCTAGTTTGTATTCTTATAGGGAATGCCTAATTTCTCTCCACTGAGAACAATGCTGGATTTTGGGTTGAGAAAATTCACCTCTATTCCTATTTTGTTGAGTGTTTTAATCTGGAAAAGATGTTGGATTTTGTCAAAGGCCTTTTCTGCATCAATTGATAGTACCATGTGGTTCTTTTTCTTTCCTTTGTTAATATGATGAACTACAGTGATTGGTTTTTCTTGTATAAACCATTCTTGCATACATGTTATGAATCCCACTTTGTCATGGTGACTTTTTAAAAATTACTTTTGTATTCTATTGGCCAGGATTTTATTTAGGATTTTTGCATCTATGTTCATAAGCGATATTGGAGAATAGTTTTCTATTTTGGTACTCTCTTTACCTGACTTTGGTATCAAGGATATATTTACTTTATAGGATAAGTTTTGGAGAAATCCATCTTTTTTCTATTTTCTGAATTACTTTATGTAAAATTTGTGACAGTTCTTTTCTGAATGTTTGATAAAATTCACTTATGAAAACATCTGGCCATGGAATTTTTCTTTTTTAAAGTTGTTTTATTACCTGTTCAATTTCTTCTTTGTGATGGGTCCATTCAAGTGTTCTATTTCTGTCTGTGTCAGATTAGGAGGTTGTGGGTATCTAAGTATTTGTCCATTTCCTCTAGGTTTTCGTATTTGTTAGAGTATCATTTTTTCATAATATTCTATTGTTAACATTTTTGTTTGAGTTGATTCTGTTGTATCATTGCTCCTATTATTTCTTATTAGGAATTATGTCTTTTCTTTCTTTTCCTTTTGTTATACTTGGACTAGGAGGCAGTCGTCAGAACAGAGCAAGGGAACACTGCATGGTTCAAAATTTGGAAGGACATACGCCACGGATGCATCCAATCTCCATACCTTTTCAACCTATATGCAGAACAGATTATCCGAGAGGCTGGGCACTATGAGAAGAAATGTGGGGTCAAGATTGGTGGACAATTTATCAACAATCTGTGTTATGC
>NW_006399904.1:4636706-4639814 GCF_000299155.1 Elephantulus edwardii | reverse complement strand
CACAGGACGGAGCAGAGTTTAGGGCTGTTGTATGTAGGGTTGCTATAATTCGCGGGTGACTCTATGGCACATAACAACAACAAGAACAAGTGGTTTGTTGATTTTATAGACCTTTTCAATTAAGCAACCTTTTTTGTTGATGATTTCATTCCCCCCTGCAGTTTTCTGTTTCTATTATTTCTGCCATAATTTTATAATTGCAAGTTTTTTAGAGGGTCTTGAGTTTCCTTACTGTTCTTTTTCAATTTTTTGGAGATATTGGATTAGAGAGTAAGCTATAATTTTTTCTTGCCTTTTGATGTGTTTGCTTATTGCTATAATTTTACCCTTAATTATGCTTTGGCTGTTTTCCAGAGGTTTTGATAAGTTGTGTTTCATTGTCGTTTGTTTCTAGAAATTTTTTTAATTTCATTTTTTATTTATTCTAGTACCACTCTTGTTCAATCAATGTGTTCTTTAACTTCCAAACATATTTTTTTGTGTTTTCATTGTCATTTTTTTCAAGAAACTTTTTCATTTCATTTTTCTTTTCTTTTAGTACTGCTCATGTTCAAGCAATGTCTTGTTTGACTTTCCAGTATATTTCCCCCTTTATCCTCTTGTAATTAATTTCTAATATTTTAGCATTGTTGTCTAAGAAGATGCTTTGTATTATTTCAATTTTTTTTAGTATATGGATGCTTGCTTTGTGACTTAAAATGTGATCTACTATGGAGAATGTTTCATGCATATTGGAGAAGAAGATATATTTAGTTTTTGTTGGGTGTATTAAGCCTGTGTACACTTGAGATCATGTCGATTCAGTGTGTGGTTTAATTCTTCACCATCTTTGTTGAGATTCTTTCTGGTAGTTTTATCTTTTCTTGAGAGTAGTGTATTGAAGTGTTCTACTACTGTAGTGGGATTTTCTGTTTCTTTTTAAATTTAATGTTTGCTTTGTATATTTTCCAGCTCTATCATATGATGCATAGATATTTACTATTCTTACATCTTCTGTTCTGTTGACTCTTTAAACATTATATAGTAAACTTTCTTGTCTTTTGTGATGGTTTTTGCACTGAAATCTATTTTATCAGAAATTAATATAATTAATAAATTAATATAATTTCTCATGCTTTATTCTGTTTGCATTTTCTTGGTAAAATTTTCCACCCATTTATTTTAGTCTCTCTTTATCTTCACTTTTCAAGTGTGCCTGTTTAAGACAGTATATTGATCCTTTTTGGTTTTCTTCTTCAATCTGCTACACTTTTTCTCCTCAGTGGTCCATTTAAACCCTTCACATTCAGTGTGATTATTGAGGGCCAAGGTTTTATTTCTATGGTTTTATTGAATTCTTTTTTGCTTTATTGCTAGTTATTTTTGTCCATCTGGATTTCTGTGGCTCCTCTGTAAGAAAGAAGTCTCTCAGTGTTTCCTGCAATGCTAGTCTTGCTTTTACAAACTCCCTTATGATCTGTTTTTCTGGGAATATCTTTATCGCTCCTTTATATTTAATAGGTTTGCTGGGTTCAGTATTCTTGGTTGACAGCTGTATTCTTTGAGTGTTTTCTATATGTCACTACAATGTCTTTTTTCCCCCTTTAATTAATTTTAATGAAAGTTTAGAGACTTAGAGTTTCTAGTCATTCATTGTTGCACTTTTCTCCCTGCCCACACCCTCCTGGCCACTTCACTCTTCTCCTTGAAAAGTAAAAGAAAAACTCTTTCATTGTTATGCAATCCCTCCCCCCAGATCCACTCCACAGTGCAGCCTTCGTTCTGGACTCCTGTCATGACAATAATACGCAATCATATATCACTTTTAAACAGTTCTCTCCCTCATCTGTTTCAATACAGTATACATCATTCACCCCCTACTTCTCTGTCTTCCCTCAGGAAGGATGTCAGTCTCCTTTTGTTCTTTTGTGACTAAGATATTTCATTCATTGTAATGTTCTCCAGGGTCACCCATTTTGAATAATATTTCATTAGTTCCTTGTTTTTCAATGCTGCATAGTATTCTAATGTGTGAATATACCAGAGCTTCTCTATCCATTCATTTGTTGAGGGGCACTTAGCTTTTTTCCAGCTTTTTGCTATTGTGAACAAAGAAACAATAAACATGGGTGTACATTTATCAGCTTGGGTGGTGGTTATGGTTTCTTTAGGGTAAATTTCCAGTAGTAGAATTGCTGGTCAAATGGTATTTCTATTTTCAACTTTTTGAAAAAAGCGCCATACAGCTTTCCATAGTGGTTGCACGATTTTACACTCCCACCAGCAGTGAATAAGGGTTCCATTTTCTCTACAACTTCACCAGCATTCATTGTTTCCTGTTCTGTTTAGAGTTTTTCTTTATTTCTTTTCTCTTAGAGCTAGGATTTTGAACATTTCTTCATGAGCTTGTTGGGCATCTGAATGTCTTCTTTGGTGAAGTGTCTGTTCATATCCTGCGGCATTTATCAATTGAGTTGTTTCCGTTTATCTTGTGGCGTTCTAGTATTTTATAAATTCTAGATATATGTCCCTTGTCTGACATGTCATTACCAATTATTTTTTCCCAATCTGTGGCTTCCCTTTTTACCCTGTTTGAGAAATTTTGCATGTGCATAGGAATTTGATTCTTAGAAGTTCCCCTTCATCTATTTTATCCTCTCGTGGTTGTAGATTTTCCAGGATACTTGGAAGACTGTTTATGTTGTGGATTAGGACTTCTAGAGTTCTTCCAGGCTTCTCTTTAATGAAGTTTCTAGTCCTTGGTTTTAGTCCTAGATCCATACTCCACTTTGAATTGCTTTTTGTATATGGAGTGAGGTGTGGATGTTGCTTGAGTTTTCTGAAGATAGTTTTCCAATTTTGCTGGCACAATTTGTTAAAAAGGCTGTCATTTCACCACTTAACTGATTTCATCTCCTTGTCAAAAATCAGTTGACCATACGTAGATGGGCTAATTTCTGGTTTCTCAATTCTATTCCGTTAATCTATGTGTTAATCACTCTATCAGTACCACGCTGCCTTGACCACCATGGGAGTGTAGTATAATTTGAAATCAGGAATAGAAATGCCTCCTGCCTTGTTTCTCCTTTTAAGGAGTGTTTTGCTTCTTCGGGGCCTCACCTTTTCCAT
>NW_006399904.1:4608182-4632731 GCF_000299155.1 Elephantulus edwardii | reverse complement strand
AACAACAACAACAACATAGAGAAATCTAAGTGATTTTTGTATGTTGATCTTGTATCCTGCCACTTTGATGAACTGGTCAACTATGTCCAGTAGTTTTCTTGCTGAATCTTTAGGGTTTTCTAAGTATACTATGATACAATCTGCATAGAGAGATAATTTTACCTCCTATTTGCCAATTTTGATACCACTTATTCTCTTTTCTTGCCTTATTGCTATTGCTAAGAGTTCTAATTCAATACTAAATAGGAGAGGAGAAGGTGGACATCCTTAGTTCCTGTCCTCAAGGGGAATCCTTTTAAATCTCTCTTCATTGAGAACAATGCTGGCTCTTGGGTTTGTATATATTTTTTGTACTATGTTTAAGTATTTCCCTTCTAATCCTATTTTGTTGATTGTTTTAACCAGGAAAGTGTGATGAATTTCATCAAAGTCATTTTGTGCATCAATTGATAGAATCATGCAGTACTTGTTCTTTGCTTTGTTAATGTGTTGAATTACACTGATTATTTTTCTTATGTTGAACCATCCTTGCATACCTGTTATGAATCCCCACTTGGTCATGGTGAATTATTAATTTTTTTGATGTATCGTTGGATTCTATTGGCCAGGATTTTATTCAGGATTTTTGCATCTATGTTCGTGAGAGATATCGGGCTATAGTTTTCAGCTTTGGTGGTGTCTTTAACTGGCTTTGGTATCAAGGATATGTTTGCTTCATAGACTAAGTTTGGGAGAATTCCATCTTTTTCTATTTTCTGTAATAGTTTATGTGGATTGATGATAGTTCCTCTCTAAATTTTTTATAAAATTCACTTGTAACATCATCTGGTCTAGGAATATTTTTGGCTACAAGTTGTTTTATTACCTTTTCAATTTGTTCTTGTGTAATGAGTCTGTTTAAGTGTTCAATTTCAGTTTGTATCAGTTTAGGTAGGTTGTGAATTTCTAAGTATTTTTCCACTTCCTCTAGGTTTTCATATTTGTTTGAATTTAATTTTTCCTTCTATTCCAATGTTAGCCTTTTTATTTTAGTTGGTCCTTATGCGACGTTGACCTTTTCATCTCTCATTTGGATTATTTATGTTTTTTCCTTCTTCTCCTTTGTTGGTTTTGTTGGTGGTTTGCTGATTTTATTGACCTTTTCAAAGAATCAACTCTTGTTTTGTTGATGGCTTCAATTGTTTTTTGTTTTTATATAATTTCATTTATTTCTGCTCACATTTTTATAATATCAGGTTTTTTTAAGAGGGTGTTGTGTTTTCTTGCTGTTCTTTTTCAATTTGTTAGAGAAATTGTGTTAGAGAGTCAATGTTCATTTTCTCCCGCCTTTTGATACGTTTGCTTATTGCTATAAATTGACCTCTTTTTACTGCTTTTGCTCTTTCCCAGGGATTTTGGTAGGTGGAGTTTTCACTGTCATTTGTTTCAAGAAACTTTTTAATTTATTTATTTATTTATTTTTCTAGTACCCATTCATATTCAAGCAAGGTGTTCTTCAGCTTCTAAATTTATGGGTTTTGGGGTTTGTTTGTTTCTTTCTCCTTTATTCTCTTGTTATTATTTTCTCATTTTGTAGCATTATGGTGTGAAAACATGCTTTGTATTATTTCTATATTTTTTTAATTGGTTAATGTTTGCCTTGTTATCTAAAATGTGATCTATTGTGCAGAATGTTCTATGCACATTGGATAAAAAGGTATCCTTTATTTTAGGGTGCATCAACCTATAAATATCTATGAAGTTGAGTTGGTTTATTGTGTGGTTTAATTATTGAGCATCTTCGTTGAGTTTTTTTATCGTAGTTCTGTCTTTTCTTGAGAGAGGTGTATGGAAGTCTCCAACAGCTCCAGTAGTGTTGTCTATTTCCTTTTTCAGTTTTGTTAATGTTTGTTTTATGTATTTTTCAGGTCTTTCATTTTGTGCATAGATATTATTGTTATGTCCTCTTGTTCTATTATCACTTTAAGCATTATTTAGTGACCTTCTTTGTCATTTGTGATGGTTTTTGCATTGAAATTTATTTTATCAGAGATTAATATCGCTACTCCTGTTTTTTTTTCTGGTTGCCATTTGCTTGGTATCTTTTTTCCCCACCATTTTATTTTTAGTCTTTCTTTATCTTCATTTTTCAGGTGTGTCTTTTGTAGATAGCATATTGATGGGTTTTGGTTTTTATCCAATCTGCTTCTTCAGTGGTGCATTCAAACCATTCACATTCAGTGTGATTAATGAAAAGCAAGGTTTTATTACTATCATTTTATTGAGTTCTTTTTTGGTGTTGCTGCTAGTTACTTTGGTTCATACTGCTTTCTGTGGCACCCCTGTAAGTAGGACATCTCTCAGTGTTTCCTACAATGCTGGTCTGTTTTTACAAACTCCCTTAGGTTCTGTTTTTTCTGGGAATACCTTTCTCTCTCCTTCATATTTGATGCATAATTTTGCTGGGTACAGTATACTTGGTTGACAGTTGTGTTCTTTTACTGATTGATATATGTTCTTCCCCTGTCTTCTTGCTCACATGGTTTCTGCTGAAACATCAACACTTAATCTTATCTGCTTTCCCTTATAGGTTGCTTTTTGTTTCTCCTTCCTTGCTTTCAGAATTTTAACCTTATCTTTGGTTTGGCAAATTTAAGTACTCTATGCCCTGTATTTTGCTTTTTTCTCTTGGGGTCTATTCTATATGGTGTTGGTTCAGTTTCTTGAATATATATTCTCTCAGTCTTCATTTGCTTGGCAAGTTTTCTTCTAGTAATTCTTCCACAATTTTTTGGTGCCTTTACTTCTTTCTTCCTATTCTGGGATTCCAATGATGTGCATGTTATTTCTCTTAATGGTTTCCCATATTATTCTTAGGTTTTCTTCTTTTTCCTTCCCTTTTTATTCTGCTTTTTGTTCTAGCAGATCAATTATGACAATTCCATCTTCTATTTCACTGACTCTGTGTTCCATCTGTTCAACTCTGCTCATGTGTGCCTCCATCATGTTGAAAACATCTGAAACATTGGACATCATATTTTGCATTGTGGTTTTTTGTTTTCCCAGTGCCAATAATGCCTTGTTTGTTTTATCTGCAATACTCTTTATTTTTTTTTAGCTCTTCCTGGTTTTTTGCTTGCAGTATCCTGTAACTCTTCAATCTTATCTTTCATCCATATTCAATCATTGTTTTGTTTTTTTTTTTTTAATTCTGTATCAAAATGTTCAATCAGACTTTCTAGCTTCAGGAAATTCACTGATATGTGTCACCTTTTGGGGGTGACATCTTGCTCTGTGCTTGTGTATTGTGTGGGATAGCTTGCTTTCTTTGAGACATTGATATGTTCTTGATCTGAAGATAATGCTCTAGATGTCAGCTGGGCAGCTACCCCACTTATATTTGTCTGTGAACTTGTGACTCAAGGAAAAGTCCACTTAAGGACATATGAGAGCAGTGTCTTTTAGGTAAGTCAGATCAAGGTACTCCAGATTAAAGGAAAGTTGATTGACTAGACTTGTAGTCACAGGTGTGGAAATGAATAGAGGGCAAGCACAGGGGACAGGGTGACCACAGAGGTGGGTCATCCACTTGTGGGACCTCACTCAGACTGTCCCAGTGTGCTTACTAGTGGGTCCCTACTCAAAATCCAGGTGTCCGTCTCCCACCCAGCAGCTCTCACTCAGTGGTCCCTGCCCAGCAGTCCTTACCCAGGTGTTCTCTTATAGTAACCCCTGTCCCAGCAGTGCCCTGGTTCCAGAGGGACCCGAGACTACTCAGTCAAATTCCCACTGACTCACTCGCCTCTGGCTGGTCTCAGTTGTCTAAAAAATTTCAGTCAAATTCCCACCAGCATGCTCACTCTTGGGTGCTCTCCCAGGCAGTTGAGAGTGCTCAAGAAAGCTCAGATAAATTCCCACTGGCCTGCCCATTCCTGGACAGTGAAGCCCAAGAGAACTCATCCACATTCCCACCAACAGTATCGTTCTTGGGTGTTCTTTCAGGCAATCTGCAGTGCCCAAGAAAACCCAGTTAAATTCCTACTGGCCCACGCAATTGTGGACAGTCAGTGGGTGCACAAGAAAACCCAGTCAAATTCCAAGAGACACATTCATTCTTAGTGAGGCTTAAGAGAACTTAGTTCTTCTCCTGCCAACCTTGTTTCTCCTGGCAGATGAGTCCCACAGCAGTTCGTCTGGCAGCTCCCAGCTTTGGCTGGGCCTGTGGTGCAGCCCACGGCATGGCTCTATGTTCCTGTAGTTCAGATACTAACTGTTCCAAGAAAAGTTCTGATTCAAATTCCTACTGTCCACTCTGCTCTGTGTCTGTTGGCCTCTGTGTGCCATGAAGGTCTCTCTATTGGGCCATCTCTATGCAGTTTGCTGCTCCTCTGGCTCGTCACACTGCACTTTCCACCACTGCCATCTTGGAATCTCCAATGTCTTCTTGCTCTTATGGTTAATGCTGAGAAATTGGCACGGAATCTTATTTATTCTCCTTTATATGTTACTGTTTGTTTCTCTCTAGCTGCTTTCAGAATTTTCTCATTTTTGGTTCTGGTAAATTTTACTATGATCTGACTTGATATTTTCCTTTTGGGGTCTATTCTCTCAGATGTTCACTCAGCTTCTTGGATATATATTCTCTGGTTCTTCATTATGTCTGGAAAATTTTCTTCTGGTAATTCTTCCACAATTTTCTCGGTGCCTTCACTTGCTTTTTCCTGTTCTGAAATTCCAATTATGCACATGTTATTCTTCTTGATGGTGTCCCAAGATATTCTTAGGCTTTTTCTTTTTTCCTTCCTTTTGGATTCTGCTTTTTGTTCTAGGACATCAGTGGTAGCAATTCTATCTTCAATTTCATTGATTTTGTGTTCCATCTCAACTCTGTTCATATGTCCTTCTAACATATTGACAGCATCTGAAACATTGATCCTTATATTGTGCATTGTGGTTTCTTGTTTTTCCAGAGCCTCTAATTCCTTCTGTGTTTTCTCTGCATTGTCTTGGTGGGGCATTTTTGTTTGTTTGTTTGTTTTTAAGTTCTTCTTGGTTTTTACTTGCAGAGTCCTATAATTCTTCAAGTTTGTCTTTCACCCATTGTAAGTATTCAATCATCGTTTTTTTGAGTTATGCATCAGAAAGTTCCTTCAGACTTTCTGGCTTCAGAAAAATATTTTGATACTCTGTCACATTTTGGGGGAGTGACGTCTTATTTTGGGATTGTGTAGAGTATGAGGTAGTCTGCTTCTTCTGTGACATTGCCTTGGGAGAGTTTTTCCATTCCTAAGCCCTCAGAAGTGTCTTGATCTGAAACCTTGTCTCAGGAATTCGCTGCTCCAAAAAAGGGTGGAGCAGCTACCATGACTGTGTTTCTGTCTGAATTTTTGACTCATATGAAGACTTGCTTCAGTTGGTAAGCAGTATGGCCTGTGAATTAGCAGCCTTCTCTGTCAGGGAACTTTTATAGCTAGGTGGGTCCAAGGTGCTAGGGGTTAAAGGTAGCTCAAACTCTGGGAGGGAGAAAGAAATGGCTTCATTTATGAAATTGATGTCCCTGGTGCAGTTCAGAGGGGTAGTGGTAGGTCATCTTCTAAATTTTGGGGCCATAGCATCCAGGCAGTGGGGCCAGGTCCTCCAGATCCCAGTGATAATCAGATTTTACCCTGAGAGTTTCATTAAAAAAAAGTCTCAAGGAAAGTGATATCAGTAAGTGCAACACAAGTATTATCATGTGTCTGATTTATGAGATTAATGTGCATAACATGAAACCGATTAAGAAATTAAAACTTCTCCTCGATAAACAGCAGACTGCTTTTATTGGTTTATTGGTTGACCTGATTGACCAGATATCAATCATCACTTCAATGAAAGCCCAAGGAAAAATGATTTTCCAATATGTAGAGTTAGATCATCAACTTATTATATTTTCCAGGAAAAAAAAAAGAATAAAAGGAAGGAAAGAAAGATGGAACATAAGGGATATATGGCAGAATAAATAATTTTATAAAATATATAAATATAAAATATAAGTATAAAATATAAATATAAATATATATATATATATATAAGTAAGCAGTGAAAAAATTTAAAAACTACACATTTTACTTTATCTTAATTGTATTTTTCTTTCAGTTCAACACTATTCATTAAATGACTCATTACTGTTTCTGATAACTTAATGGGAAGAAATTTTGCTGCCAATGTAAAGGCACAAAGTTTGAATACAACAGCTCCTCTATAGATGAAAGATGAGCATTCTTCTCTAATTTGGCTTAATATCCATGACAACTCCCTGGGGGATCAACTTTGAGTCAGTTCTGACTTGACAGTATGTAACAATAACAATAATATATTTCTGAGATAGTGCTAAGCATTTAGAATGAACAGGTCATAAATAGGTGCAAGACACCACAGATGTTTCACATACTTTAGCAGGGATTTAAAAGAAAATTGATGTGTTTTTTTCCTTGAAAACCAAATGAGAGAAATTCAGAAATTTGTATAGCAGCGAGAAATAAGAGAATGTTGGTTAAATTGTAATGCAATGATTTCTTACCTATTAGTATTGTATCCTGTGCTTTTCAAAGAGATTCTTCAGACTTATTTTATTGTGCTATTAGAGCATATTTATTTTGTAGAAAATATTTGTAGTATGTAAATAGATACTCCTAATACTTTTTCAGAGTTAAGACCAAAATCTTTCATCTCTATTTTAATAATCATCACATCCACAAACACATTAATTTTTGTGATTGTGTTTGTTTATATTATCCCATCCTTAACCACATTTAGAGTACTAGCAGTGACAGAGGGTTTCCTTATTTACTCTACAACTTCCTAATAGGCGATTGATTCTAGGGTTTACATGATTTATCCAGAGAATCATTTGAACTGATCAAGTAAAACTAGGTTTTGGTATTGCTTCCAAAAGTATTTGAATAGTTACTTCAAACACTCTCGATTATAATTGAATACTAAATTATGAATACTAAACAGTTTCACACATAAGTATGCAATGACAACTATGCACTTGGCTGACCATGATTTGAGAAGAGTTGTTATAAGTAAAAATGTACATCATAAATCTTTTAAATGGTTTTAATATGATATTTGACAAAGTCAGTCTAGTTATAAAAATTGCCAACCATCAAGGCAATATGACTTAAAGATATTTATAAAAACATGTTTATGATACAATTTCATACCCCCCAAATTTTACCTAGGTGATCATATAGTCTAGTTTACAACTATTTTTTCACTTGGCTGATCATGCTTAAAATATTGCCAAGTTTTCAAAATATTTAGACAGTTACCTGGACAAATAATTTGCTCAGCATATATATTGAGTATGGAGAAAGGATACACCCTGATGAACATCTTTCTTAGTTTTAAACCATGTAGTAGTACTACGGCCTCTTTTGAATACAGCTTGAATGTCTGGCAGTTCTGTCTACATTCTATTCTAGCCAGTTTTTCATGATCTTCAGCAATATTGTTCTTGTATGTAACATCAATGATATTGTTCAGTAATATCCACATTCTGTTGTATCATCTTTCTTGAAAATGGGGACAAACATGGATCTCTTTCAGTCAGGCAGGCAGGCAGCTGTCTTCCAAATTTCCTGCATAGACTACTGAGAACATTTAGGGCAGCATGTGTCTTTGAAATATAACAAATTGTATTCCATAAATTTCTTGGACCATAATTTTTGACAATCCTTTTTGTACAGCTTCAACTTCTCTTTCCTTACAATTTGGCTCTTGATCTTATGGTACTTCCTGAAATATATCAGTTTCAGTAAATTATTTTAGTAGAGTGATTCTGTAGATTTCCTCCATTTTTTTTGATGTTTCCTGGATCATTCAAAATTTTGCCCATAGCACCCTTCAGTACTGTAACTTGAAACTTGATTTATTTATTTTTTTTAGTTCTATCAGCTTGAACAATTTCCCTCTTTTTCTTATTCCATTTTAGATCTCTCAACAGTGTATCAAATAGTTTGCTTTGTTTTCTCGAGCTACCTTGTGAAATTTTCTGTTATTTCAATATCTCTTCCCCTTGTTTTGGCTTCTTTACACTCTAGTGCAATTTGCAGAATCATTTCTGACATCCATTTTGATTTCTTTTTTTCTTCACTGTCTTTACATTGACTTTTTTTCCCTCTTCGTTGATATCCTTGATATCATCCTGTGACTCTCTGGTCTTCTACCATTGGTGTTCATGCTTCAAAACTATTCTTAAAATGATTTTTAAATTCAGATGGAATAGAGTGAGGATCATATTTTTGTGCTTGTGAATTTGTTTAATTTTTTAACTCTTAATTTGAACTTTCACATGATTAATTGGTAATCTGTTCTACAGTTGGCAATTGGCCTAGTTTTGACTGTTGATATTGAGTTTCTTGAGTGATTTCTCCCACTGATGTAGTCAATCTGTGTCCTATGTAGACCATCTGGTGAAATCCGTATATAAAAATATCTCCACTTATGTTGATTTATTTTAAAGTATTTGTGATGAGTAAATCATTCAAAATACAAAATTGAGCAAATTATTTGAAAAGCTATATTCTAAGAAGAAGAATGTAACATTATGAATGGAGGATGACTCATCAATAACCTTAGCTATGCAGATGACACAACCTTGCTTGAAAAAAGTGAGGAGGACATAAAGGAGATCAAAGACTGCTGCCTTCAATACGGATTGCATCTCAACATCAAGAAAACAAAAATTCTCACCACTGGACCAATAGACAACATCTTAATAGATAGAAGAAAGATTGAAATTGTCAACAACTTCATCTTACTTGGATGCATAAGTAATGTATTTGGTACCAACAGTGAGGAGATTAGGAGATGTATTTTAATAGGAAAGTCTGCAGTCATGAATATTTTCCAAATTATTGATGAACAATGATATTAGTTTGAGGACTAAGGTGTACTTGATTCAGGCCATGGTCTTTTTCATCACTTACTATACTGCTGTAAGCTAGATAATAAATAAGAATAATGAAGAATTATTAATGCTTTTGAATTGTGCTGATGGAGAAGACATATTTGGGGTATTACTTCAAGGTGAATACCATGCATTGGAAGGTAAAATGTCAGTAAACAAAATGAGAACCCTCAATCAGATGATTGACACAGTGACCGCTACAATGGGCTTAACATATCAGAAATTATGAAGATGGAACAGAATAGAATAGGGTTCAGCTCTGTTGGTCAGAGTGTCACAAAGAGTCATACTCAACTGTACAGCACTTAACAATAAAAATAACATGGTTAACTGACTGGAAGATATCCATATTTTCTTCCATTCTAAAATAAGTGACCAAACAGAATGTATAAACGATTATACATCATCTTTAATATATATGCAAGTAAAGTCTTGCTGAAGATTATTCAAAACTGGCTATAACAGTTTATTGTCAGAGAATTTGCAAAAATTAGGCTATATTTAGGTGAGATCATGACAACATGAATATCATTGCTGGTGTCAGATGGATCTTGGCTGAAAGCAGAGAATAACAGAAGGATTCCGGTTTGTGTTTTATTGACTATTCAAAGACATTTTGCTATTATGATCATAACAAATTATGGCTAACACTGAGAAGAATAGGAATCCCAGAACTCTTAATTATGCTCATACAAAATCTATCTTTAAACCAAAAGGTATTGTCCAAACAGAGCAAGGGAACATTGCATTGCTTAAAATCAAGAAAGATAGGTATCAGGATGTATTCTTGCTCTTTATCTACTTAATCTGTATGTTGAACATATATTGAGAATCTGTACTCTATAAAGAAAAATGTGTCATCCAGCTTGCAAGATTTATCAACAACCTGTGTAATGCAGATGAAATAACCTTACTTGTTAAAAATGGGGGTAAATTGAAGTACTTATAACAGAAGATGAAAGACTACAATTTTCAATATGGATTACATCTCAATATTGAGAAAAAAAATCCTCACCATTGTTCCAATAGACAACATCAAGAAAGATAAAGTACTGAAGTTTCCGGTTTTTTTTCATTTTGTTTGCATCCACAATCAATAATCTTGGTACCAGTAGTCAAATATGAAGAAATATGCTGCATCAAATAAATCTGAAATCCAGGACCTCTCCAACGTACTCAAGAACAAAGAAGCCAGTTTAAAGAATAAGGTCATCGTAATAAAAGCCACAGCTTTTGCAATTGCTTGCTCTGAATCTGAAAGTAGGGCAATGAATAAAGGAAGGTAGAAGAATTGATAAATTTGAGTTATGTTGTTGGAGAAGAGTACTGAATATCCTATAGATGGCCAGAAGTATAACACATCTTGTAGAAAGTGTAAACAAGATTACCCTTGGGTGCAAGGTAATACATTTTTTTTTCAAATACTTTTGGCATGCTGTAAAGACAGAGCGGTCTTTGAAGTCCTTGGCAAAGAAAATCCTCATTTTTGGAAAGACAGAGGATCAGAGAAAGAGAAGGAGACTTCCATTTGGATGAATCCATACAATGACTCGAGCAGTGTACACAAGAATATAAAAAATGATGAAGATGGCACAGAATAGGACAAAGTTCAGCTCCATTGTTCATATACTCTTAAGTAATATACAACTGAAGGGCACCTAACAGCAACAATAATATATTAATATAGGGAGCACTGGTGGCCTAGAGGGGAGAAGCTGTGTTATCAAACAAAAAGCAAAAGGTTTGAATCTACCATCTTCTTTGCAGTAGAAATGCAAGTAATCTCCATTCAGCTTACAACTTCTGCACATCTACTGTAGAGTCAAACATGTATTTCTTCTGACTTGATGTCATATATTAACTATAACATTAGTAGCTTCATAAGAATAAGTTGGACAGGCTTTCACATAATTTCGTTGTCTACCTTTGGAGTAATCATTTTAAGAATATGATGCCCAAAGTTGACTGCATAACCCATGCAGCTGCAAAAGGTATGTTTATACATCTCTCTTGAAAGCACACCATTACATTTAGATCAAAATCTTCTTGTAAACTAATGTTCATTTTAGAATCCAAGTCTTGACACAAGAAAGTATTATAGTAAAAACTGTTAACATGTTGACTCTATTTCAGAAGAATTTACAAGTTAAATGATGCCACTTTTGTTTCTGTAAATAAAAATATTTTCTATTCTAATTCATGAAATAAAATAATATTTTTGGAGTTAATTCAGTTGAATGTCTAAAAGAGTGTAAGCGTTCCCATACTTAGTTAAAATGTTTAATTATGAAAACAAAACTGGCCAGTGATCACACAGAAATTTCAGTGTGGTACAGAATTGTGATCATAACTATGTTTTGTATATTTTCTAAAATAAGAAACTTATAAAGAACAAGTTTGTTTGAGGTGGTTGTGATGCCTTCGTCATCCATACTATTCTCTAAACAATTGCAATATATTTGTCCAGAAATTAAAAAGCTTGTGACTCAAATAGAAAAATTAAGAATGCATTGCCTTGGATATAGACTGGCTCATAGAATATATTAACTTATATGTATGAATCCTAAGCCTTCCCAAGAGTTTTGGGCTCACATAAATCACTTTTCTTTTCACTATTTCTTTTGCTTTTATTTCAATAGTCCATCCTTAGAAATGATGACATATGAAAGAGTTTGTTGTTTCTGTGGTTTTACCTTTTTTAATATACTCTCCTTTCTGCAGATAATGAACCAAAATAAGATTATAAGTGGTCATGAGGTGTACTTTTTTGTCAAAAGTGGGAGGATAGAAACTGATAACTGGGAAGTGGAGTGGAAGAACTGGCAGACTTCAGGCAGTCACAGACAATTTTAGGAAAGAAAACATGTGGAAATTGAGGTTCTGGAAATAGACTCTTTTTTCTATCTGAGCTCACATACTCATGATAAACTCATGATAAACCTCTGTATGCATGGACATTCTACTCCAAAGTATAATTATAAAATGAACCAAACTTGTAATTAGGAAAACTAAACTATGGTGGCCAGCAAGTTACATCTAGTGACATTTTCTTAGGAAATGCTCTTGATAAATTAATCAAATCCCAAGGAGTATTTTCTAGGTATTTGGTTTGGTGATTTAATTATTCATAAGCCCCTAATATCATTTAGATCCAGGGTATGATATTGTGGACCCACACAGGTAAAGCTTAGTGCTAACATGCAAGAGTTGTTTCTTAATTTATACTGACAATAACTATCAAAGCAGATTCCAACTTTTCAAAAGTCATATTATCTCTCTTTTATAGAAGCCTATTGAATAATGCAAGTAAAAAATGGAATTTAATTTGGTGCTAGTCAAAAACCCAACTCATTGCCATGGAATCAGAACCTGTTCACAGCTGGGCCCCCATTGGATTTCCAACAATGTACTTCACCTGGGAATAGATTGCTCATCTTTAACATAAAGAACCACTCACAAATCTGAAATGGCCAGAGGGGAATGACTTTTGGTTCATTCAGCCCTAGAGATTACATAACAACAGCTCCCTAGAGAGGGCTAGTTGCATAAACTTATTAGCCAAAATGATGGCATCAGGTGATACTAAAAGCCCTGTTCTGTGACACTAGTAGCTAGTATAGCTTCCATATAAAATGGTTAACACATTTTCCCTTAGAAAGTTCTAGGGAGAACTTAATGTTTAAAGATCCTTGATACGACATCCTCTATTAACACATTATTTCCCAGTAGATTTTATTATAATTTTGTATGAGTTTGCTAGTAAAATTTATAGTCTCATTTCCCTATATTTAATTTAAACATACTCAGCAAATAATTGAAATGATTTTTAAAGATGGCTTATAGAATCTTTTTAATTTAATCATATCTAACTTCATCCCATGGGAAAATTTAATTGTAACTAAAATCCTATTACTATGTCAATTTCAAATGTTAAGTATAAAATAGCACTATTTGTCATCAAGTCTGTTTGTACTAATACTAACACAGACAAAGTAGAATAACCCTATAGGGCAAACCTTCTGCAAAAAGCCTCTTTAAAGTTAAAAAGCAAAGACATCTCATTAAGGTTTAAGGTGAGCCTGGACTCCAAACCATGGTATATTCAGTTGGCTCATATGCATGCAAAAACTGGACAGCGAATAAGGAAAATAGAAGAGTTGATATCTTTACTTTTCATTTCTGGTAAAGAATATTGGATAGACCAGAAGAAAACATTTGCCTGGAAAAATGAGCAGCTATAATATTGCTTAATAAGTGAGACTTTCTTTCAAGCCATATTTTCTCACATAATTTGAGTATGGTATCAAGATGGACCAGATCATGGAGAAGGACATTATATTTTATACAATAGAGGGGTAATTAAGAAGAAGCCACATAGTGAACTGGAGTGACAGAGTGGCTCAGCACTTGATTCAAACAAATAAAAATTTTTGTATCAGAGAGCTGGATAATGACAAGGAAGGATAGAAGAAGAATTGATGCCTTTGAGCTGTGGTGCTGGAGAAGAGTATTGAATATACTATAGACTGCTAGGAGAACAATTTTGTCCTAGAGAGGTTGAGACCAGGCTACTCCTTGGAGGCAAGGATTCTGAGGCTTTGTGTGACATACTTTGGATATGTTGCAAAGAGGGACTAGTCCTAGGAGAGGAACATCATGCTTGGACTGCTAAGAGAACAAACAGGTTCATCCTGAAGAGGATTAACCCAGGCTGCACCTTGGAGGCAAGAATTCTGGAGACTTTGTGTGTAATTTAGTGCCTCTGAAAACCCTCCAGAGGCTCAGCTACGGGTTGGTTTTGATTCTATGGCACACAACAAAACAGACTCATCTAATAAGCCACTTAATTGTGAGTATTGTTTATGATTTCTATGCGGCCACAGCAATGTTTTAAAGAACCTGGTAGGGAAGTAGCACTACGTGAGGGAAAATTGCTATTAAAATTGGTTGAGAAAGTGTGGAGCTTAAGGACATTTCTGACTTCCTAAAACTTCTGTTTGTACTTTGAAGCTGGGAGGAGGGATTCTTCCTTCTGTGAAGTCAATGGAGGACAGTTTCTTCACATGCTGTTTAATGCCCCTGAAAACCCTGGAGGGTTAACTATGAGTTGATTCCAACTCAAAGACACACAAAAAGAAAATACCTACCACTATACTTTTCCATATATATGAAAACTTGTTGATGCATTGCTTCTAGTACTCAGTTATGAGCCAAAAGGTTTGTAGTTTAAGCCAGCTGTCTCACAGAATGTTGTGACTGTTGGATTCCATAAAGATGTACAGCTTCAGAAACCCTATAGAATAGTCCTACTTTATCCTCTAGGTTGCTATGACTCAGAGCTGACTGGAATGCAAGAGGATTGTGTACCTAATAGTTTGTATACACGAATCCATCATTTACTGATCATTCATCTGTGCCTTCGACATGTAAGATGCAAATGCAAAATAAGACTAACTTTGTATTTTAGTACGCTGCAAAACAAAGCAAAAACTGTGCTGAGACATTTTGCATGTTATATCAAAAGAAAATCATTTTAAAAGTCAATGTGTAATAAAATGTGATAGAATTAAAGCAAGAGTGTGGAAAAAAGTGCTTTGCTGATATTTTTGTAATCTACTCATTGCATGATAAAATACACATATCATAATTGTATCTTTTACATCTTCATGTATGATTGTGAAGGAGATGCTATGTTGTTGTTGTTATGTGCCGTTGAGTCGTTTCCGACTCATACTCATAGCGACCCTATGCACAACAGCCCTAAACCCTGCTCTATCCTGTGCCAACCGCACCGCCTCTGACACACCCATCCGGATTACCCCAGTCACCGAATCAATCCATCTCATAGAGGGTCTTCCCCTCCTGCGTTGTCCCTCAACCCTCCCAAGCATGATGTCCCTCTCCAAGGACCCGCCCCTCCTGGCAACATGTCCAAAGTATGTCAGACAAAGCCCCAGAATCCTTGCCTCCAAGGAGTAGCTTGGTTTAATCCTCTCCAAGATAAATCTGTTTGTTTTCCTGGCAGTCCAGGGTACATTCAGTACTCTTCTCCAGCACCACAGCTCATAGAGAATATTAATGTAGTTAGATCAGCTTATAGAAATGGAAGTGAAGAGCTGAAGTTCATTTCTGCTAAGAGACTGCAAAGCATAGAGTAGCTAAAACTGCAGCAGAGGGGATTTAGATTAGACATTAAAAAAGAACATTCTTTTATAAGAACAATAAGCTACCATACTGCATTGCCAAGAGAGTTAATAAAAGTGCATGGTTTATATGAAAGCAAGGGTACAAAGTAAATGAATTCTTAGACTTATTGTAACACTTGTGCTTTTAAATATTTTACTTTTTTGTATATACATGGGTAAGGATTCAACAAGGACTTTTTATTTACTTGTGTTTTGTAGCTTGCATTCCTCACTGTATGTTAGTAGGTTTGACTGGGGCTAATTAACCAATTGTTTCTGATTATGTGGAGGCAATAAGTGCAATTTATTTCTAGGAAAGTACTCATTAACATTAGCAAGATCAGCACTTACAACTTAATTACCTTTGTGACAAAAAGTACAGCTCTCTTTGGGCTTTCAGTATTTTAAATCTGTTAGAAAAAAAATCATGTGTGGCATTGAGTCATATATAATTTATGTATTATTATTTTTTTAAAAAAAATTACAACAAGAATACCAAATAGCTTTATCTAGCATTTACTCAAAATAATACTGCTGTTATGTTTTATGAAGCAATAATACACATTCCTAGTGGATTAACCGTGAGGTTGATGGCTGATTTTTCAACACCAGGATGCCAGATTATTGTCCTATAAAACAGTTCAACAGTACTGTTATTGGCAATATATAGTGTCCTTGAAATCTATTTTAACTTCAGTGTTTAAAAGTAAGTTACCAGTAAAACTTGTTACTTACCTGAAAAGTAAATGTGAACAGATATTCAATCAACTGTATATCATGGTAGAATAGTATATTTTTTTAAAAAATTCTGCTTTATATTTTTATAATTTTGAATATTCTTTATTTCCTAAATGTCCAACATACGAAATGCAATCTCAAGTATTTAGAGTTGATACAGCAAAATAAACCTTTATATCTTTGCATTGATAATGTTCCATGGTTTATACTATTATACACAGCATACATTTAATTTAATATATACCTATCATTATTTACTATATTTCTGTGATTTGCTAGTATTTCCATTATCTATTTATTATCAGCATTGCCTTGTTTCTTCTATATCACCTATGTCTCCTCTCTTATACACATTTTCTTGTGATCAGTCTTAAAAGTTGTTACTTAGTGCCAGTGAATTGATTTCAGCTCATTGTGACTTTATGAATGAAAGGTCAAAAACCTACTCAATGCTTACCCTCCTCACAATAGCTGCTGTTGTTGAGATCATTACTATACTCTGTCAAGCATGATATCTTTTGCCAAGGAATAGCCCTTCCTGATGTCATGCTTAAAATATGTGAGGCAACATGTTTAAGAAGCATTCTTTCTATATCATTTCCAAAAACATTTGCTTCTCCTTTTATCAATTTATGATATATATTCTTTTCCCACATGATTCAAAAGCTTAATTCTTCTTCATCCTTCCTTATCTATCTTACAATTTTCATGTGCATATTAGGTACGTGAAAACACTATGGCTTGGATCAGATACATCTTAATTCTCAAAGTGACATGCTTATTCTTCAACACTTTCAAAGAGGTCCTATGAAGCCCATTTTCCTGTTACACTATTGATAACTCTTATTTCCATGAATGTTGATTGTAGATCCAAGTGAAATGAAAAATTTTAATATTTTATTATTTCAATAATTATCTCTTTATCATGATATTGCTTCTTGGTCCTATTGTATTTTTGCTTTACTTATGTTGACATGTAAGTCATACTAGAGCTTCATCAAGGAGTCCAGGACAAAGGCTGCATAGTGGAGTGAACTTGGGGGGAAGGATTGTAAAACAATGAAATAATTTTTCTTTTACTTTTCAAAGAGAAGAGTGAACTGGGAGTCGGGGGCAGGGACGAAAGTACAACAAGGAATGAATGGAAATCCAAAGTCTCTGTAAATATTCTTTAAAATTAATAATAATAACAAAACTTTAAAAGTACTTCAAAAGTCTTTTTCACTTCCTTCAAACAATGTCGTGTAAACTGTTCTTTATGAATTTTCCCCAATCTCGATATCATTTTTTCACATAGTCTAATGTCTCAGATTATTTTAGCAGAATATAAAGTGAATATTGAATATTACAGAGTTGATTATAACTTATAATGTCTCTCCATCAGATTTCCAAGGCTGGAAGTTCTTACAGGAGATCATCCTCTTTACCCTGTGCAGAAACTGTTAAATTTGAATTACTTTCCTTTAGCAGCCAAATATCTTACATGCTATCCCACTAATTGAATAGTCTTGCAGAAAGGATGGAACTTTAACATTCATTTTTCTTGCTTTTAAACAACACAGAATTTCTTCTGTAGAAATTACTGTGTTGAAACTACAACTTTTATACAAATATAATTAAATATTATGAAGTTCTTATTCCTCTCAATCTTATCTATCACTCATTATGATTTAAGGTTTAAATATTTTCCTATTTTCACAATAACGGTCTTATGCAGTATTTGTCCTTATGAGAAGGGGTGAGAACTGATGGATGAGGATGGGGAGGGGTAAAATCATAGGGTTGCACCCTGTTGGTGTGTAGACAGAGGGGGTGAAGGAAATCTGAAGGATCTAGGTAAAAAGACAGGGTAATGATGGGCAAGGTCCAATGGTGATTAATTTTATAAAACATAATACATGGGAATAATTTATGAAACATGTTATGAATGAAGAGTAGTGTAAAACACAATGTACATGAAGTTTGTATGCAATCCAACAAAAAAATGTAAAATGTCTTGACATTATAAACAAAATATCGGTAATATAAATTTCAAGAGTGGCATTATCTTCCAAAATAGCTTGCCTCCGGAAACCCTATGAAACTGGAGAAAGGATAAAAGATATACAAGCGCTAAGGTCTTTTGTTCATAGGATGACTATGAATCGCCTACAACTCAACGGCACTTAACAACAACAACACAACAGTAGTGTGGTAAACTTACAGGATAATAAGAATAATTATTCTTTTTTTATTGCAGATTTTTTAAGATAATTTTAATAAAAATTTGCAGAAAATTTGGATTTCTTACATTCTTATCTCTTTGACAGGAGATAAGGGAAATTATTTCTAAAATTTGTTGGTTAATTTCTGCCTTTAAATAAGTATAATTAAGATCAGTCGAAGATATACCATAAACCAATCATTAATTAGGTACTTAGCTGAAATTTTCAATTTAATACTCACTGACTGGTAAGATAAGTATGAATATACTCTTAATGGTAAGGTAATTTTCCCAAAATCACATATGGTACAGGCATTACTTGATTCCAGTGATAGCGTGTACTTAATAGGCTTACAGATAAAATGTGAATGGAACTTTGACTCACGTGGCTTATCTTTATTCCCCAAACAGTAAAAAAAAAACACCAAAACAAAAAACCATAACCAAGCATACTACCTACCTCAGAGGAAAGTTCTGGACCAGCCCACTCTATGCTCAACATGCGTAGTACGGACTCGCAGGACTAGAGAAACCTGTCGCTAGACAGCCTCCAAGTACAAAAATTTTTTCTTGATTAGAAGGACTTTTTAAGGACTCAGCCTTTTAAACTCAAGCTTTTCAACACCCGCATAAACAAAACAAAACAGTGCATGAAAACACACACACACACACAGACACGCACACACGCACACGCACACACACACACACACACACACACACACACACACACACTTCCTGCACTGTATGAGAAACTTAACAGCCTTGATATATTTTTTTGTCATTTTCACCCCTTCTTTAGGAACTTTCATTCCTTATTTTTGTCATTGTTTCTTTGAAGAATTTGACTATGAAATGTCTTAATATTTTTCATTTTGGATTTATATTTGGTGTTCTCTGAGCAAGTTAAATGTACATTTCTTCATTCTTCATAATACATAGATTCTTCTAATCTCTCTCCCACAATTTTCTCAATAATTATCCTGTCCCTCTTCTGTCATGGGATTCCAATTATATGTATGTTGTTCCTTTTGATGTCATCTCACATGATTCTAATATTTTCTTTATGCCTCATCTCTGATTTTTCTTCTAGTATGTTTCCATAAAGGAAACATACTTCCACCTCACTGACTCTGTTCCATCTCTTCTGTTTTACTTTTTGTCTCTCCAATGTGTTGGACAGCTCTGCATTTTGGTCTCAATATTCTGGATTGCATTCTCATGTATTTCTGTGATTTCCAATACTGTGGTGACTGTCCCTTCTCTGTCGGGTGATGATTTTTTTAAAAAAAATTCTGTACCTCTTTATGTATAGTTTCAGTTCTTTCTTTCATATTTTGCATTTTATTCTGTAGTTGTCAAGTTCCTCCTCAGAGATAGTTCTTTTGGCTCCTTGTCCCTGGGGTATTCATTTTCTTAATGACTCCCAGTGTTTCTTATATCATTTTTACCTCCTTCTGTAGCTTTTCAAGTAATTCCACATAAAAATATTTCTATTCATTCTCTGTCTTTGGGTTACTCACTTAATTTCTGGCTCCCATTATTTCTTCCGGAATTTGTACCTTCATATTCCATAGTTGTTCTAACGACTCCATATCAATATATATCTTTTGCCTCCCTGACTCTGGGATAATTCATTAGTTTTGCAGTATGCTCTGCTTTTTTTTTTTTTTTTGAGAAGGCTTAATTTTCTTTTCCTAATGTTTGAGGCTGCCTGCTACTTTCTTAACACACATTTTTTTCTTTTTTAAGAGACCATTTTTTAACGTCTGCATAATTTGTGTTTTTTATATTTCTTATTTTTCTGGTGTTATTAATTAGTTGCCAGATTAAAATGTTCAATCTATAAAGTGGGCCACTCATTCTACTGGAAATCCTTTCTGGGAAAGTTCACCTTTCCTAAAGTTCTTCACATTCTCTTTGGTCTGCAATGAAGCCCTGCAGAAATCTAACTTTATTGTAGTACCCTCACCCAAACTGTATTTTTCTTCCTTGTCTGTGGAATGGTAGAGTGGTACAAGTGCTCCACTTAAACAGTTTTTATCTGGGGGATTTTAATGGCAATTCTCTCACCAACACCTCAGTATTCCAGCTGTGAAAGTGAGTCTATCCCTGTTTGTAGCTCTTGTTCCAAACTCTATTGTCTTTTTTTTTTAGTTGTTATAGATAATTTTTCATTCATGTTTTGCGTGTGTTTCAACCATTTCAACTCTGTTCTAGAAATATATTAACATATTAGTATTTTGGAAACAACTACTATTACTTAAGGGAGTTCTGGTGGCTTAGAGGCACAGAGTTGCACTGACAACCCAGTGGCCCGTAGTTTGAATCCATGAGCGGCTCTGCAGGCAAAAGATCTCCTGCTAAGCAATTTACTGCCTAGAAAAACCCATTAGAGGATCAGCTATGGCCCAGTTCTGATTAACAGTGTACAACATAATTATTGCTTACTTTTTTATCAAGCTAATACTATATTCCATATGCTAAGCTAGACAAAAATTTTGTAGTATTCTCAGTTGAACCTCTCTTTTTCTCTTTCTGGAAATCACCTGTTTATACACAAATCCAAAATCACTATTCTGATAATGTTATTTGATAATGACAGGGCAATTCAAGTGATGAAGAAAAGCTTCTATCTGGCACTTTGGCTTTCATCACTAACCATGTGTCAAGACAAATTATTGTCTTTTAAAAAGCTCATGGCTGAGTATATGAGAACAAAGTGGGTACAATAGTCGAGGATACATCATACATAATCTTTTGAAATAATCTTTCACAATTCCATAAATAAGTTTATAAATCTCTTCATTAGAGAAATGTTTATCTTTGTGTCTAGAAAGCCCTAAAAATTCACTATCATCTTAGAAATACTTTTGTTAGTTGCATGACTACCCCATGCAAAACAGAATCAGATAGTTGTGATCCATAGAGTTTTCATAGTTAAATGTTTGAAAGATGTTTGCCAGAGCTCTTTCTCAAGATGCTTCTGGGTTGATTTGTGCCTCTCATATTTTAGTTATCCAAATATCCAGTAACTTGTCATCAAATCCGTTCTGACTCATCATGACTCCTTGATCAAAGAGTCTTCTAGACAAGATTTTGATGCATAGAATCTTTACAGAAACAGCTCACTAGACATTTTTTCCTCAGAAGCACTAGATGATTTCTCACTGTTAATCTTTAAGTAAGTTGTTGTTGTTGTTGTTGTTGTTGTTGTTAAGTGCCGTCAAGTCATAGACAACTCATAGTGACCTTATGAACGAAAGACCTGAACACTTGAATAACTTTCATTTTTTAATAAATGAAATAAAGTATTTTTTAATAAAGCTTCCAGGGGCAAGCTATTTCGAAAGTAGATGCCACTCCTGCTTCCAAGCTTTTTTTAATCAGGGAGCTCCCCTAAATACTTTAATGAATACTGACAATGGAAAACCATTATCACATTTGACACATCAATGCCACAGTTTTTAGCAACGCAGCAACCACAAGTTACCTCTGTACAGCAAATGGGCAGATCAGGGCTATATCACATAGTAAAATGTTTGACTGAAAACAATTAAAACCAGTCCTGAGGGCCACAGATTAAAATCATCCATCTTTGGCTTGGTGTAGCATCACTTTCTATCCACTAGGCCAACCGAGCTCTCTTGTTGTTGTTATTGTTTAAGTAAGTAGTCAACTAAAAGCTGCTACCTGGAGCTACTGGGAAAAACGTTATAAAGGGAACCACTCAATGGCCTCACATTGCCATCTGTCAATTTAATAGCCAACTGAAGCCCACTTGCTCAATGGAGCAACTACTTTCTTCCTCTTATGGAGATAATTACTGGGAAAAGAAAGTAATATTTACATATGGTTTTCAAAATTGGCCCAAATTTTTAGTGTAATTCTCCAAGGTAAGATCTTCACCTTAAGCATTGATCATGCACCTTACTTAATTTATGACCAATTGATAATTTCCCAATTTGGACCAGAAAAAAACAGATGTTTTTAGAGGAATATTTGTAAATAGGACAATTTGGGGAGCAGTTGTACTGTTGAAATATGTATTTCTGATACTTTAGTGATGAAGTAAGAGTGTTGCAAGGCAATTTTATATTTAGACCATGTTGTTGTTGTTATTGTTGTTGTTATGTGCCATCAAATATCATCACATGACTCATAGTGACCTTACATACCATAGCTCTGAACTCTGCTCTTCTACGCCAGTTTTACAGACTCTGATACCTAATCCCATTATCCTAGTTACCATGTCAATCCATCTCATCCGGGGTCTTCCTCTCCTGTGCTATACCTCCACTCTTCCAACCATGGTGTTCTTCTCCTAGGACTAGTCCTTTCTGGCCACATGCCAAAAGTGTCTGAGACAGAGCTTCGAAGTTATAGCCTCCAAAGGAAACTCATTTTCACCCTTTCCAATACAGACCTATTTGTTTTCTTGGTGGTCCATAGTACGTAAAAACACCTTCTGCAGCACCACAACTCAGAGGCATAAATTCTTTTCTTTTTTTTTTTGAAACTAGTAGTTGCCTCATTTCATTTTATTCGGTAATGGTTATATTGAAATATAATTGGTATTTAGTTAATGACCTTATAGAAACAATTATATCCACTTATTTCACCTAAAATTGTATGAGATATACACACACACACACACACACACACACACACACACACACACATAAATAAAAAATGCTGTCTACAAATACAATCAGTTTCTTACTTTGTTATGCTTGGTTTTTTGCCTCTTTTATTATTATTATTATTAATTTCAATTAACATTTACAGAGATTGTGGATTTCCATTCATTTATTTTTGCACTTTTATCTCTGCCCACCCCACCTCCACCCCTAGTTTGCTCTTCTTTAAAAGCAAAAGAAAAACTCCTTCATTGGTGTACAATCCCCCCGCACCCTCCCACCCTCACCCTGAGTATACTCCACCCTGCAACCCTCATTCCAAACTCTTATGATAATCATAATGCCCTAAAATATATTCTTTTTAAACTGTTCTCTCCCTCATCAGCTTCAATGTGAGGCATAAATTCTTCTGTTATCCTTATCCATCTGTCACAACTATTAAATGTAGAGATGGCTTATGTAAAGGCACAAAATACACACTACAGAAACTAAAGTGATGACATTATTTGTTTAAAACTAAAATTTATAACGTAGCACATACGTACAGATGAAGATTGGGATGTAGTTAAACCAGGGATATCTATGTCCAGAGCTAGTTTGAACCAAAACTTATTAACCAGATGAGTGATGTCTTGTACCTTAGAAATTTCTACACTTAAACAGTGCAATGTAGATGTGACTCTCCTTTAAACACCAATGAAGAAATTGGTCAATCTTGCTATTCCATCAGACCTAAATTTAGCAGGTTTAGAAGGAGAAAATAAAATCTTCCTATAATGAAGACTGGTTGTGACAAAGACCAACAACAGTCAACAGCAAGAGCAACATCAGCAGCAACTGTACAAGAACAAAGGTGGTAGACAATGAGAGACCCACCTGAGAAAAATAAGAAGGTAGGAACATTGGAAGTATAGCTAAAATGGATATGTATGAGTCCCATCTGAGAAAAAACAAACACACAAACAAAAAGGACCTGAAAGAAACAAACAAAAACCCAAAGACAAAACCGTAATCCACATGAAAGAATGAAGGCTGGAGAAATGAAGCCGAAATGGAGGCATTTTCTTAAAAGAATTATGTGTTAGTATGTGTAGTGGTGTAAGATGAAACTAGGATGATTTCAAAAAGTTTATATATTGAATTTTATGCACTTATCTGATCATGAGGGGAATGGTAAACCTTCAAGTCTGAAGACCAGTGATTGGAAAAGCAAAAAGGGAAGTGAGAAGAAGGTGGTGGGTTTTGGTAAAATAGCTCCTTTGGATGAGAACCTGATAACTACCATCCAAAAATTACTTTCCTTTTAAAATAAACTGCTTGCTTAATTGAAACTTATGTCTTTTCCTTTGTCATTTTTCTTAGTGGAAGAAAGGGCTCTCAATTTGAAGAATGGCCCTGCAATAGTACTATCCTCATTTCAAACATGATTCTTCTTATTGACCATGGAAATATTTATATTTCTATGTCAAAGTTTTTATTCTTGATTAGTTATAAATTTATATCATCTAAGATTCTCACTACTGTTCCTGTTGGCAGCATCATGATGAATGGTGAAGAGATTGAGGTGTGCCATCGAGTTGCTCATAGCGACACTACGTACAAGAGATCTATACGCTCTTCTATTCTGTGCCAACCTAGCCATCTCAAACGCACTTATTCCCACCTCTCCAGTCACAGAATTGATTCATCTCATCAAAGGTCTTCCTCTCCTTCGCCGCCCCTCCACTATGCCAAACATGATGTCCCTCTCCAAAGACCAGTCCCTCCTTGCAACATGCCCAAAATATGTCAGACGAAGGTTCAGAAACTTTGACTCCAGGGAACATTCTGATTTCACCCTTTCCAGGACAA
>NW_006399904.1:4597951-4607217 GCF_000299155.1 Elephantulus edwardii | reverse complement strand
CTGCTTGCTGAAACTGAGGAGGACCTGAAGCGCTTGCTGCAGAAGATCAAGGACTACAGCCTCCTATATGGACTGAAACTCAACATCAAGAAAACAAAGATTCTAACCACTGGGCCAATTGGCAGCATCAGTACGGATGGTGAAGAGATTGAGATAGTTGACAGTTTTAATTTACTTGGTTCCATAGTCAACACTCTTGGTAACAGCAACCAGGAAATCAAGAAGGATGGATTGCATTGGGAACATTTGCTGTCAGACACCTCTCCAGAGTAATGAAGAGCAATGTCAGTGTGGAGACTAAGTTGTGCCTGATTCAGTCCATCATCTTCACAATTATGTGCTTTGCATCAGAAAGCTGGACAATGTCTATTGTTGTTGTTAAGTGCCGTCAAGTCGCAGGCGACTCATAGCAACCCTATGAAGGAGAGTCCTTGATGCTTAGGTGCCTTTCATCCTCTCTCCAGGTTCATAGTGTTTCTGGAGGCAAGCTATTATGGAAGTGGATGCCATTCCTCCTTCCACAATGTCTAGACATGATAAAAGGAAAATTTTGAGCTGTAGTGCTAAAGAAGAGTGTTCAATATATCATGGAATGCTAGAGAACAAACAGGCTTGTCCCGGAAAGAGTGAAACCAAGCTGATCCTTGGAGACAAGGATCTGAAGCTTTGTCTGACATACTTTGGGCATGTTGTAAAGAGAGACCAGTCCTTGAAGAGGGACATCATGCTCGAGAGGGTGGAAAGATAGAGAAGTAGGGGAAGATTCGAGATGGATTGACTCATTGACTGGGCTAATGGTGGTTAGGCATGTCAGAGACTCTAAGGTTGACTCAGGATAAAGCAAAGATCAGAGCTGTTGTACGTAGGGTGGCTATGAGTTGCAGGTGATTCAATAGTACCTAACAGCAACAACAAACAAAAATTTGAAAATCGCCTGTTTCTCTGTGAGTGAAAGATGAGCTATCAATTCCTGTCCCATCTACTGCCACTGAAAACCCTGAGTCAGTTTCAGCTACATGGTACACAACAACCACAAAAAGATATGATAGGGGAGCTGTGGTCGTATAGTATGTAGGGAATTATGGAGCTAACTCGAAAGTTACACCTCTTGTGGTTTGAATTTACCAATGGTTCTCTAGGAGACGAATGAGCAATCTCTTCTAATGGAATTTACAGTCCTGAAACACACTGTTGTTGTTGTTATGTGCCGTTGAGTCTCTTGTGACTCATAGCAACCCTATGTACAACAGCCCTAAACTCTGTTCTGTCCTGTGCCAATCTCATTGTCTCCAACACACTCATCCGGATTATTACAGTCACCGAATCAATCCACCTCCTAGAGGGCCTTCCCAAGATTCAAATTCTTTTCCCAGGACCTTACAACATGATCAAAGTATGTCAAACGAAGCTTCAGAATCCTTGCCTCCAAGGAGAAACCTGGTTTAACCCTCTCCAGAATGAATCTGTTTTCTTAGCAGTCCATGGTACCCTCAATACTCTTCTCCAACATCCAAGCTCAAAGGCATCAAGTCTCCTTCTATCCTCCCTAGTCACTGTCCAACTGGCTGATGCATAACAAGTGACAGCAAAGACTACAGCCTGTATCAGACGCACCTTATTCTGCAGAGAGACACCATTGCCCTTCAGGACTTTAGAGAGGTCCCTAACAGCAGACTTTCCCATCGCAATACGTCTTTTAATTTCCTGGCTCCTGGTGCCAAGAGTGTTGACTGTGGAGCCAAGCAGACTAAAGCTGTGAACAATCTCAGTCTCTTCACCATCCCTCTTGATGCTGCCAATTGGCCCAGTGGTAAGAATCTTTGTCTTCTTGACATTGAGCATCAATCCATATTGGAGGCTGCAGTCCTTGACCCTCTGCAACAAGCATTTCAGGTCCTTCTCAGTTTCAGCAATCAGGGTTGTGTCATCTGCATAACGCAGATTGTTGATAGATCTTCCACCAATCCTGATGCCTCATTTCTCCTCATAGAGCCCGGCCTCCCGGATGACCTGTTCTGCATACAGGTTGAAAAGGTATGGAGACAGGACACATCCCCGGCATATGCCCTTCCCAATCTTGAACCATGCAGTGTTTACTTGCTTTTTCTGACAATTGCCTCTTGGTTCAAGTAAACACACTTGAGGGTCAGAAATCAATAGACTACAGCTCGCTAGCAATGAGTTTAAGGTAATTAGTTATTTTATTTTTATGCTTTCAGATATTATGCCTTAATTTTTTTATAATTTGAAAAAGAATACAGATGACTGGAATCTACCAATATGTAACATTTATTGACATTTCAAATCTCCTTTACATTAAAAATTTTCCTCAGAACACAATATTTTATTACATTTATCACTTTTTCTAATCAAACTTCCAAATTTGCATAAATAAAATAGAATTTCAATGACTACTTACTATTTAATCATGCATAAGGCACAGTTCTAAGAATGTTACAACCAACTTCTGGAATAGTTGATAGCTGTATTTCAATTTTAAAGTTTATAAAACCCATCTCACTTATTGCATTTCATCTTCAGTTACAGGCATTCAAATTCAGATTAATGTGTAGGTCATGGTTAAGGGCTTAAAAAAAACACACTACAAAATCAAGTACTCATTTTAGGGAAATGAAAAAAAGGTAGGGCAGAAAGAGAAATAAGATTATAATCTTAAGCAAACTGTCAAAAGTGAGCATGTGTATACATGCATATATGTACACATGAACAGACACACACTGTTTTTCTGGGTCTCAGAGACTCAAATATCATATTGGGACAAACATTGTGTTTTATTGTTTTATTTTTAAAAAGAAAATTAATTGTGTATCTAAATTCCAAAATTAATCTCCACAATAGTCTACTTGTTTCCTATTGCCAAAGAGCCCTTCAGAATAGTAAGAGAAGATCTTCCCCCTGAAACCTACAGCATCCCTTTTCAGCAGGAAGTAGCTAAGAGGATATGCCGTCCCCTTTTCCTTATTAATCAGGGTGAAGTCTCTCTCAGGGAGGAGTGATAGGGAATGGCAAAGGACACACTGACAAAGGAGATTAATCAGAACTGGTTTTTACAAGCACTGTGTCATTGGGACAATTAAAACAGATTTTCAAGGAATATCCAACCTGAATCCTTCTGATTGTATGGAGATTTTTTAAAGTATTTCTTTAAGTTTATTATGTTTAATCTGTTTTATTTGTTTGTTTGTTTATAAAGGATGGAGAAAAACAAAACAAACAAGAGTGAATCAAAGAAGAGAAGATGCTAGTCTAGATGATAACATTGTTATGATAAAAACAAAAGGGGGAAAATATGTATGGGAAGCCAAACTTTATACCAAACATTATAAGAACACCCTTGTTCAGGAATTGAAAGAATTACGGATTTATAAATTAGGATTTCTCTTGTGGCAGATCCCCAAAAATGAGCTGTTTGTTCCCTGCAGACAGGAGACAGCAAGGGACCCCCTACAGAGGAAGTATTACTTACTGAGCTAGAGTTCACCATGAGGCATCAAAGTAATCCTTAAGGATAAACCAAATTCTTGCATTTGTGAATCCCTCCCTCCTGAGTCAAGCAGAAGGTTTTCAATAGAAAGAGCTTGGCTTCATTTGCATTGAATTCTCTTTGTGATTTACTTCCTGATAATTTTCAATAAAGATACAGAGAAGCTTGGCTTGGGGTCTTCAGTCCAGAACTGCTGGCCCCCTGTTTTATGCTCTTTGCTTTATCTTAAAAAAAATTAATCAAGCAATAGGTCTATAAAATGTTCATGATATATCTTCCCTTTCATTTTTTACACCAAAAGTTGTTTTGTTTAAAAATGCAGTCCTATGGCTTTGACGCAGCACTGTAGGAGAAAAAATAAGACACATTCTTTTCTATTTACTACCTTTTCCCTCTCTATTTTTAGTCCATTCAGCTATAGTTATATTTTAAATCATACAATAGCTTTGTTTTCAAAGAATCCTTTTCATTGTAATTGCTGGAAGAAGCATTAATAAGCAAGGCACTTGAGCTACAGGAAAAGCTTCTTGAATGTTTTCACCTCTTGATGAGTCAGCTCCTGTAGCAAACATTTTCTTTCTAAAGATAGTGCCAACCACAGTCTAAGAGAACAGCACTCCTTTTGCTGTGGTTTCTTCTCAGGGAGAAATATATTATATGAGAGAGTGTTATGAGTCAGTAATAGGGTCAGAAATAACTGTCTTGATCCTTTCAGTTCTTCAGTTGATACAGCTCTATGAATACGGCAATCCAAATATTACATTTAAATAAAATTATGAAAACATGGGGGAACGGTTGTGGCCTCCCAACCTTTAATATCTGACTAAAATTTCTGGAACTTTATGTAAAATATCACAAGAAATAAGGTTATGCAGTTGTTATTCTTGTTGTTAAGTGCTGTCAAGTCACCTGTTATTCAGAGTGACCCTATGTACTATAGCTCTGAAGCTTACCCTGTCCTGAGACAGTCTCAGTGACTCTGATATACCTATCTCCATTACACTAGTTACTGTATTAATCCATCTTATCTGGGGTCTTCCTATCCTGGCTGTCCTCCCACCCTTCTGAGCATGATATTCTTCTCCAAGGAACCATCCTTCCTGGCCACATGCCCAACATATGTGAGATGAAGAATCTTCAGAATCTCCAATTAGAAACATAGTTTCATCCTCTTCAAGATAGAGCTATTTGCATCCTTGGCAGTCCACAGAATGTTTAAGAATTTTCTCCAGTATCACAACTCAAAGGCATCAATTCTTCTATCATCTTTAGTAATAATCCAGCTCTCTGACACAAGCAAACAATTGGAAAGACCATGGGCTGGATCAGGCACACCTTAGTCACTAGACTGACATCGTTTCTTCTCAGTACTCTGGAAAGGCCCTGACAGCAGATTTACTTAATGCAATTTGCCTTTTATTTCCTGACTGCTGGTGCCAAGGGTGCTGATTGTGGAGCCAAGCAAGCTATAACTATTAACAACCTCAATCTCTTCTCCATCTTCCATGATGTTGCCAATTGGCCCAGTGGTGGGTGACCATCTTTGCCTTCTTGATATTGAGCTTCATAATCTTCAATATTGAAGATTATGGTCCTTGACTTTCTGCAGCAAGAGCTTCATTTCCTCCTCAGTTTCAACAAACACGGTTGTGTCATCTGAGTAACATAGGTTTTTGATGAGTCTTCCTCCAATCATAATACCATATTCCTCCTCATTAGAGCCCAGACTCCCAAATGATCTGTTCTGGATTTAGATTGAAAAGATAACGCTACTCTATATTTAAAACAATTCAAACTGCAAAAATAAAAATACTTGTTATAATCTCAGGAAGTTAAAACAGAAGTGTCTTCTACCTCTTTCTAAAGTAATTTTTTAAAATTATTTATAGATTGAAGCTCAACGTCAAGAAAACACTGGCATGATTAACAGTGTCATAATAGATGATAAAAAGATTGAGATTATCAACCAGCAGCCAGGAAATGAAAAGACAAATTGCATTGGGAAAGTCTGCTGCAAGTGAGATCTTCAGAGTAGCAACTATGTCAGTATGAAGACTAAGGTACACTTGATCATGGTCTTTATACTCACTTTCTGTGCATCAGAAATCTGGACAATAGCTAGGCATGATAAAAAGAGAATTGATGTCTTTGAGTTGTGGTGATGGAGAAGAGTATTGACTGCCAGGAGAACAAACGGTTTTGTCCTGGAGAAGGTGAAAACAGGCTGCTCCTTAGAGGCAACGATTTTGAAAGCTTTGTCTGGAATACTTTTGTCATGCTGTAAGGAGGGATCAGTCCTTGGAGAAGGACATCATGTTTTGGTGTGTGGAAGGACAGCACAGAGAGGAAGACCTTGGATGAGGTGTATTGACGTAGTGACTAAGGTAATGCGGGTAGTTGTCAGAGCCCATAAGGTTCACTCAGGATAGAGCAGGGACAGAGCTGTTGTACACAGGGTCTCTATTAGTTGCAAGTGACTTGACGGCAACAACAAGAAGTTTGGGAGAGAATAGTCTAAAAGTATTATATTTTAGGGCATTATTTTTACCGTAGGAGTATGCAATGAGGGTTGCAGAGTGGATTATATTTGGGCGTAGGGGGTGGGGTTTGGGGAGGTGCGGGGGGGATTGTGTACCAATGAGGGAGTTTTTCTTTTGAATTAAGTTGAAAATTATGCAACATTAGCTTCTTCAAGATAAATATCATGATAGCTTATATAGAAAATGATGAATTTTACAAAGGAAAATTCATGCATACTGTGGGAGATTTGTGGAATTCAATAGAAAGTTGATGATAAATATAGGAGAAAAAGTATATTTTTTTGTTCACGTTACATTTGTATTTCCTTAAGTGCATTCTAAAGATTTGAAATAAAATGAATATTCTTCCTTAACCCTTATCTTGACAGAAAGGTATTATAAATATAACTTACTATAGATACCAGTCTGTTAAACAGAAATTTTATGTGTGTATATGTAAAGATTCTCACCAATGGGCTGATGGGCATCATGACAGATGGCGAAGAGATTGAGATTATAAACAGCTTTAGTTTGCTTGGCTCTACAATCACCACTCTTCATACCAGAAGCCAGGAAATGAAAAGACAAATTTCATTGGGAAAGTCTGCTGTCAGAGACTTCTACAGAGTACTGAAGAACAACGATGTCAGTCTGGAGACTAAGGTGTGTTTGATACAGACCATGGTCTTTTCAGTTACTTTCTATGCATTATGAAGCTGAACAATGACTAGGGATGATGGAAGGAGAATCAATGCCTTTGAGATGTAGTGCTGGAGAAGAGTACTGAATATATCATAGACCTCCAGGAGGAGGTCCTAGAAAGGGTGAGACCAGGCCGTTCCTTGGAGGCAAGGTTTCTGAAACGTCGTCTTACGTACTTTGGACATGTACGCCATGCTTGGGAGGGTGGAGGGACAGCACAAGAGAGGAAAACCCTCTGTAAAATGGATTGATTCAGTGATGGAGAATGAAGGTAAGGGTGTCAGAGATAGTAAGACAGGCACAGGATAGAGGAGGTTTAGGGCTGTTGTACATAGGGTTCCTATGAGTTGCAGGTGACTCGAGAGCATGTAATAACAACAACAGCAACAACAACAATAGATGACTATTTTTTTTCCTGTACAAAATGTATTGGCTCGAAAAGGAAAATGATGTTATGTAAATATTAGCAAGGATATTCTTGTAAAAAACTAAGAAAATCAGTTAATTATTGATAAATCTAAAAGGTAACTTGTATAAAGCCATTGGAGAAATTTTACTAGAAACTAAGGTTAAGCGGGTCTTTGTCATTTATCTGACACATCATTCAGCTTTCGAAGAGCTTTTCTAGGTTTGACCCTACAGTTTCTATAGAATTCTGAAATTACCAACTGCTTAAATTGCCTTAACGAGCTTGGTGCTGTAATGTTATAATAAGTGTAGATAATTTCTTGAACTGCTAACTGAAAGATTAGTCATTCAAATTTACCAGTCACTCCTTGGGGAAAAAGATGGTGGGCAGTTTTCTCTCATAAATACTTACTTCAGAAACCTGATGAAGGGGTTGCTATGAGTTCGAATCAGCTGCATGGCACTGAGATTGGTTTTCTGCTATAAGTTTGGCAGTTCTATTAATTCATGCTTAAGAAGTTATTTCAACTGCATAAAGAGTGAGTACTTAAAAAGTAAAATGCAAGAGAAGATCAATGTGTCTTATTCAGTATGTTATCTAAAGCATATAAATCTGGCTGAAACATTTCCCTGGAAATAGAGATGCAATTCAGAATAAGCTGCACATGTCAATGGAGAGTGTGATAGTCAAACAATTCAGCTGTTTCTCCATGTACAAGTGACAAGATCATTTAGCTTAAAACATGATTCAGTGACATATGACTAACATGTGTAGAAGAAATCATATACATTTACCAATTTTATTAATATTAAAGGAGAATTGTGCTATACTGAAAAGCTTACTTTTACTTCCATTGCCTATTATTTTTAAATTAATTGAACTTAAATTTATTTTTTAAAAATAACATACAACTAGCAAATAAATATGCAAGGAAATGTGACCATTTGGTAACCATTCTGCAGGTACTGATAGACAGATAAATTGGTGTTTGTTTGTTTTTTAAGTACTTATAGGCAAATTGCTTTTGTTGTGTTTTTTGTTGCTTTTGTTGAGATTTTTTTTTTTTTTTTGCTTTGGGTTTTTTAGGGTTATTTTGCTGTTAATGTACAATTAATGTACATATCTATCTATTGCTGTTGTGTTAGGTTCCTTAAGTTGACTATTATGCATTGTGATGGTATTAACATCGTATCTGAACCTTGCCCATTCGTGTGCAATACTCACCATCTTTGTCATGCCAAAGTCCACTGTGATAATCTCTTTTTCAGTATGTATTCGTAGGTGTTCCTCCCTTTCACTGACCTTCTAACTTTCCTAGTATGATATTTCCATGCACTGATTCTTCCTGAACAGTAAGTGAAATGACATTTTCCCAACCTTAACTCTAAGGAGCATATTCGTTCCACTTCCTTTAAGACAGATTTGTTTATTTGTTTGGCAGTCTATTGGATATTCGACACTCTTTGCCAACACCACAATTCAAAGTTACTGATTCCACCTTGGTCTGTCATCCATATTCATTGCCCAACTTTCAGATATATAGGAAATAATTTGGATAAGACACACCTTAGTCTTAACTGACATATTTGCCCTTTAGCACTTTGGACAGGTCCTTGACATGTCCCATGGTTTGATTAAGAAGCAAGACTGGCCATCCATTTCTGAAATAACAGGGCTTTGAAAACTCAGGACAAAAGAAGAGCATTTTTCATATAATGCCAGAAGAAGAATCTCTCAGATTGGAAGGGACTGAAAATACAACTCAAAAAAAAAAAGAAAAACCAACATAAAACAAAAACAAAAACAAACCACCTCCTCCAAGTAGAGTCCACATAAATGACGAGAAATGAGTAGGAATTTGACCCAATGAAAGACTTGGATTTGTTGATGTGACAAGATTCAAACTGAGGAGGAGAAAGCTGCAAACATCCAACAATAATTGGAGCATGGTTTACAAAATTGGGTTTTCTAAAAGCAGAATGAAATATACAAAGTAAAGTGGAATGGAGTAGTATTTATTTTCAAATAGAGTGTGATAACTATCTATAGTGTTTTTACATGATACAATTATTTAGTATACAAAAATCACATATTATTTCATATACATTTTAGAATCCCCCGTAATTTTATA
>NW_006399904.1:4590278-4597851 GCF_000299155.1 Elephantulus edwardii | reverse complement strand
TATCACATTTCTTTTCCTCCATTGATGAAAATGCAAGTGACAATGAAGATTTGATAAGATGATGTTATAAATAGCATTGGTCAGTTGTAATTACTATTATAAAGCTAAATTTATAAGAATAATTGATATAAACCAATTTTCAAAAGGAACAATATTAATAGCAAAACCAATTAAAAGTCTACAAAAGTGATTACCTTCATTATTCCATCCTGAAAATTAAAAAAAAATATTTTCATGCTAATAAAATACACTGGACTAAATGCGATTTTCACAAATTGCAATTTTAAAAGTACTTCATTTCAAAAAATGAACAGATTTGAAAGTGATTTAGTTCGATTGTTCTGACAATATTGATTCATGTTCATATATTCCACATTTTAAAGGAGCAAACTTCATCTTCAAATCATATTTAATGATTGATTACTTCATGTTATTATTTATGAATACTTCTATACTCATAATTCTATGCTACACAGAGCTGTCATATCTTCTATTCCTGATAAATGGAAGAAAAAGTATGTTTCTTTTTAATTTTGGATTAAAGGTAAGTGAATGAGGCTTTCTTGAAACAGTCAATTATTTCATGCAAACTTTTACATGACTGTAAAGAAACAGATTCTGACAATAAATTCTTATTTTAATTTTTTTAAAAAAACAACAAAGAAAACACTATCAACTAACCAGAAAACAATTATATATTATGATCTAAATGTCTTCAAGCTTTGGTATGTTTGGATTTCAAGTTTTTTTCACATATTTTTATTGGTTTATATACAACCATTCATGTTTTATAAAATCTTTCATTTATATTGTGTTTCATTCATGTGCATTGTCTTATAGGATCATTAATATTAATTATAGTTTTGTATTATTAATTACTATTGGTTTAGGTCTATTGTCATTCCATCTTTTCAAGTATCCATTGAATCTTTCCTATTTTTTTTACCCTTCCCATTTTCCCGTTAACCTATACTCTAGTTGTTGCTGTTGTTTTTGTGTACTTTTGAGTCAGAACCAACTCATAGCTGATCTCCAGTGGATTTTCAGAGGGAGATCATTTCACAGAGGAGACTGCCCATCATTCTCCATTGAACTGCTAGTGGATTGGAACTATGTGCCTTCAGGACTGCAGTGCAGCATCTCACAACAAACCACTAGTGATTTACCCCTTACCTCTTTTTAAGTCCCTTCTGTTTTTCCCCATTCCCTTTTAAACATTTCTGTACATCTTCCTTAGTTGTTTTTCTATTCTTACAATAATGGCCTTATACAATATTTGTCCTTGTTGTTCTTGATTGCCATTGATTGCAACCCTATGACCAAAAGACCTGAAGCTTTTCTATAGCTACATAGAATTTCCAGAAGCATGTTATTTAGGAAGTGGATACCACTCCTTTTACCAACAACAATTCTCACAATAATAGCCCTATAAAATATTTGTCCTTATGAGACCGTTATTCCACTCAGAATAACATTCTCTAGACTCTCACATTTATAAAGAATTTAGGAAATTGTGTTCCTTAGTGCTGCATTATAATCCATGGTGTAAATGCACAATAATTTCTCAATCCATTCATTTGTTGATGGGTATTTGGGCTGTTTGCATTTTCATGCAATTGTGAATAGCATGCTATGAACATAGGTGTACGCGATTCCATTTGTGTCCCAGGGTTAATATCCTTGGGGTCTATTCCTAGCAGTAGAATATCTAGGTCAAATGGGATTTATATGCTCAACTTTTTGAGGAACACCACACTGCCTTCCAGAGTGGCTGAACCATTTTTACAATCTCACTAGTAGTACATGAGAGATCCAATCTCTTTACATCCTCTCTAACATATATAACTTGCTATGTTGTTAAACTTTGCTACTACTACTTGAGTGAGAAAGTGTCTCATTGTAATAATTTGCATCTCTCTGATTACCATTTTGAACACTTCTTCGAATTATCTGTTGGACATCTATCTGAATATCTTCCTTTTTCAAGAGTCTTTTCATGTCTTTTGCCTATATTTTTTAAAAATTGAGTTATTAGTCTTTTTTCTGTGGAGGCCCTGTAGTATTCTGTAAACTTTAGTTATGAAAGCTTTGTCTGAAATGTCATTGTCAAATGCTGTTTCCCTGTCTGTAGGTTTCCTTTTCACATGAGAAATTAAGTTCTGATATTCCCATTCTTCTCAATATTCCATCATTTATTATGATCTGCACAGTCATATGCCTTTGCATAGTCAATAAAGCTCAAATAGGTATTCTTCTGCTTTTCAGCCAGGCTCTATCAGACATCCACAATGATGGCCTGGTGCCATGGCTCTTCTAAATTCAGCTTGAACTTCTGGGAGTTTTATATTTCTGTACTATTGCAGCCATTTTTAAATTATATTTAGTAGTATTTTGCTTTCACTTGATATTAAAATATATTACTCAGTAATATCCACATTGTGGTGGATTGCCTTTCTTGGGAATAGGAACAAATATGGAACTCTTTTTTAAAAATTTTTGTTTGTTTGTTTGTTTCTTTTTTAACTTATTATTAATTTCAATGAAAATTCACAGAGACTTTGGATTTCAGTTCATTCATTGTTGCTCTTTTCACCCCTCCCAACACTCTCTCTTAGTACACTACCCTCTTAGAAAAGTAAAAGAAAAATTCTTTCATTGCTGTAGAATCCCTCCCCCCAAGTCCACTCCACTATGCAGCCTTCGCTCTGGACTCCCTTCACAACAAAAATACCTAGTCACATATCCCTTTGAAACAGTTTTCTCCCTCATCTGCTTCAATGCAGTATACATTATTGTACCCATCTTTCTCAGTCTCCCCCCTCCCCAATCCTGAGGTCAGTCCTGCTTTACCATAGTGGCATCACACAGTATTTGTCCTTTTGTGACTGAGATACATCACTCAGCATAATGTCCTCCGGGGTCACCTACTTTGAGTAACATTTCATTAGTTCCTTGTTTTTCAGTGCAGCATAGTATTCCATTATGTGAATATACCAAAGCTTCTCTAGCCATTCGTTTGTTGATGGACACTTAGGTTGTTTATCTCCTTGCTATTGTGAACAAAGCTACAATAAACATGGCTGTGCATATATCAGTTATGGTCTCTTGGGGATATATTCCCAGTAGTGGAATTGCTGGATCAAATGGTATCTCTATTTGCAACTTTTTAAGAAAGGGCCATAATGCCTTCCACAGTTATTGCACCATTTTATACTTCCACCAAAAGTGAATTAGGATTCCAGTTTCTCCACAACCTTGCCAGCATTCGTTGCTTGCTATTCTGACTGGGGTGAGATGATATCTCATAGTTGTTTTGCAAATATGAAACTCTTACAGTCAATCAGCCAGGTAGTTCTCCTCCATATTTCCTGGAATAGACTGATGACTGTGTCCAAGGCTGTATCTATCATTTGAAACATACCAATTTATATCTCATATATTTATATATTTAGACTAAAAGTCTTTTGTGTGAACAGAACAAAAGAACGCTACATGGTTTAAAAGCAAGAAAATGTGTATCAGGCTTTAATACTTTATTTGTTCAATCTTTATGCTGATCAAACTATTCAAAAAGCTGAACTCTATGAAGAATAATGTGACATTAGGATTGGAGGAAGAATCATCAATAATCTTTGATATGCAGATGACATAAGCTTGCTTGCTGAAAATGAGGACTTAGAAGCACTTGTGGCAGAAGATCAAAGACTGCAAGCATTTATATGGATTGCATCTCAATGTCAAGAAACAATAATTCTTTCTACTGGACAAATAGGCATCTTGATAAATGGTGAAAAGATTAAAACTGTCATTGGCCCCATCTTAGATCCACAATCCACACACATGGTATCAACAGCCTGGAGAAAAGGAAATGTATTGCCCTGGAAAAATCTAAAATCAGGCATCTCTCTAAATTATTTAGAAATCATGATGTTAGTTTGAGAACTAAGATTTGCCTGACTCAAGCCATGGATTTTTCAATCACTTGCTATGCTTTTGAGATCTGGACAATGAATAGTGATGACAGAAAAATAATTTATGTCTTTAAACTGTGATGTTGGAAAAAGCATTGAATATTCATTCCATGAACTCCCAAAAGAACAAACAGATATGTTTGGGGGAAAGTATAGCCAGAGTGCTCTTTGAATGCAACAATAATAAAGTTTTTACTCAGATACTTGAGTATGTGGCTAGAAGAAGCTATTCCTTGGAGAAGAATATCATGCTTGGGAAGCCGAAGGGATGGCAAAAGAAAGGAAGACCACCAATCAGATGGAGTGATACAGTAACTGCAGCAATAGGTTCTGTCAAAGATTCTCAGAAGGCTTAGGATAGAACAGGGTTCAACCCAGTTGTTCACGGGGTTGCTATGAGTAATACTTTCTTTGATGACACCTAACAAGAACAGCAACAACAGACCTCCAATTATGATACATATCTATAGCTAACAGCATTCTCCTTAAAGGCATATCATCCCATCTGTACTATAAAGCCATCAGTTACAGTGACTGTTGTGCTCCCATGAAAATTCTGAAGTGAAGATATTTTCCTTTTCCCTAGGACAACTCACCATTTTCCTCCCAGCAGAGGTGAAGTCCATAGAGACAGACATGGATCACCTCCTGCCTCTGCAAAAGTTAGCCATGAAGAATCTGGATTATACCTACTGACAGTTTGCAAAAGATTCAAAGTTTTTTGTGTCCAATCTCATTGCCTTGAAGCTTCTTGAAGCTGCTGCGCTGGTCTCAGGGGCATTGTTAGAGGTGCAGTGAGCCCATGTTTACTATGGTCTTTCTTAAACTGTTTCCCATGAGAGAGATGCTAATGGTTGGTCTACACCAAAGGAGAACAAGTGTAAGTTTTGTGACTTACTGCTCCTCCACTCACTGTCTTCAGACTTTTGCACTGCTGAGTTAATAAACACCCAGAAACCCTCAAAAGTATCACCAGTGTGGTACTACAGTCTCCTGTAACCACATACTATGAGATGGAATGATTAGAAGAGGCTAGCCAGACCAACCTTCCATTCTGCCCATCAAATGCAGGAGGCTGTGGATCTCTCTGGAATGCTCTGATTTGAATTTTAGAGTTAAAAAGACTCCCCTTCCCCTCAAGTTGGAATATATATATCCCCAAATTAAAAAACAAATAAACAACAACACAACACTCTGTTTGAAAAAAAAGTTTTGATGCACAAGAAATTTTATTTTTAGAAGATCCCATTTGTGGAGCTCTTCCTCTCCTGATTGAACATTTCTGATTGTGTTTACAAGTTTATTTATGCAATGGGCTGGTACTTCTAAGTCTTGTCCCATTATGTTTCTTATGATCTTTATTATTTTGTTTTTTAATTCTAGGCCTCTGATCCACACTGAGTCGATTTTTATGTATAGTGAAAGATGTGGATCCTGTAGGATGTCTGGTTTCACCAGCATCATCTATTGAAAGATTTTTATTTCCCCATTTCCTTGTCAAGTACTATTTTACCATAAATTGGTGGTTTTGATTTCTAGGTTCTCAATTCTATTCTATTCATCTATTTGGCTGTCATTGTACCAATACCATGTTGTTTATGTTACTATAGCTCTGTTGTAGTTTTTGAGATCAGAAGTGTCATGCCTTCCACTTCATTTTTATTTTTCCTCAGTTTTGCTAATTTTGTGTGTTTTTCATTTCCAGATGAAACTGGAAATTGTTAGATATCTTTGATGATTTCTTTTAATACATGCATTGAGATTGAACCTGCAGATTGCTTTCAGTAAGATTTTTATTTAACAATATTAAATCTTCCTATCTATGATCAGGGGATATTTTCCTATTTAGTTAAGCCCATTATTGTTTCTTGTAGCATTCTTTTGCAATATTTTTCATAAAGTTCTTTTGTATATGTGTTGTTGTTGTTGTTGTGTACTATTTGAGTTGGAATGAACTCACAGCTGAGCCTCCAGTGAGTTTTCAAAGGCAATAAATCGCACAAAAGGAGATTATCCATCCTTCTCCTACGGAGCAGCTAGTGGATTCAAAACGTGTGTTTGGGATTCTTACCAGTAGGCCACCAATGTCGGGTTAGATTTATTCCCAAATATTTAATCTTGTGGTTGGTATTATATATGATTCTGCTTTATTAGTTTACTTTTCAGAGCTGACTCTAAGTTTTGAGGCCTAAGCTATTCCTCTTCACTCCACTTGAGTTACCAACAGAATTATTGTCATCCATGTTCCAGGCAATTACAGACATTTTAATTCTCCTTATAATTCTTGCAAGGTGTGATTTTTGAAGTCCAAGTTATATCTAAATACATAATGAAGAAAATATTAGGCATATCTAAACATACGACACAATTGTTCAAAATGGTAGCAGGTGCTGAAGAGAAATTGGTATAATATTTCTACTTATTATTAGGAAATCTGAGGAATTTGGTTCTTACATTGCATAACATGTCAAGCTGCTCACTGAAAAATAGACAATTTAGGGGAGCTCTGGTGGCCTAGTGACAAGAAGCTGCACTGCAATCCCAGAGATATGTGGTTCAAATCCACCAGATGCTCTGCTGGAGTAGGAGGGACCATCTCCTCCTGTACCAGTCAGATCAGATTTGACGGTACACACACAAAGAAAATAATAAAATTTTTTAAAAATGTAAGAAAAAATAGACAAATTGACTCAATCAATCACTCGCTGGGAGAAGTATAGAAAATCTCCTCTCATAGGGATTTGTTGTTATTGTTCATTGCCATCAAGTTCATGTCTAACCCTCCAGCAGGGTTTCAGAAGCTGTAAATTACACTGAAAGAGACTGTCATCCTTTTCTTACAGAGAAGCTGGTAGATTTGAACTCCCTGTCTATGTATTGGTAATGCAACTTCTTACCTATTAGGCCATGAGCATTCTCAGAAGAATTCATAGGCTCAAAATTAATGGAAAGTGACTATTTGTCAGAAGCAACTCCTGGGCTGTGAGTATGGTTTTTGATTAAAATTTTCTCTTTATTATTATAGTTGTTGTTAGGTGCCATCAAGTTGAGTACAAATCATAACGACCCTATGAACAAAAAAATCTGAACCCTATTCTAACCTGTGCCATCCTAAGACTTCCTGACACACAAGAGCCCATTGAAGCAGTCACTAAGTCAATCCATCTGCTGGAAGGTGTGCCTTTCCTTCACCTACGCTCCACCCTTCCCAACATCATGTTCTTCTCCATGGAATAGCATCTCCTAGCAACATGTTCAAAGTATGTGAGGTGAAGCCTCATCATTCTTGCCTCCAAAGAGCACTCTGGACGCACCATCTCCATTATAGAGATAATATAGAAATAACCCTTGCTTCATTAGAGATGATAATAAAACCTAATTTATCTGAAGAATTGTATCATCCAGGAAGAGTGCAAACTGTCATTACAAAGACAGAAGAGGAAGAAAAGACCAAAATGGATGTCAGAAGAGACTCTGGAGATTGCACTGGAGCGCAGAGAAGCCAAAGCACAAGGAAAAATTCAAGATACTAAAGAGCTGAACAGAAGATTCCAAAAGGCTGCTCGGAATGACAAAGCAAAATACTACAATGAAATGTGTGA
>NW_006399904.1:4578805-4588567 GCF_000299155.1 Elephantulus edwardii | reverse complement strand
GGTTTAGGGCTGCTGTGCATAGGGTCGCTATGAGTCGAAAACGACTCGAGGGCACATACCAACAACAACAACATCTGAAGAATACATCCTCTATATAGGAAACATAAAGGATTCATTCTATTTAACAGACCTTTTATGTAGTGAGTGGTTGCTGTTAGAGTTCATCATTTGTCTCCAACTCACAAGAGTCGTCCAACTGGCTCCAAAACATGCAGTAGAAACAAAACTCTATCCAAAATATTTTTTTGGGATTTTTTACTGAATTTGGTAGTATATTTTGAGAATCTACCCTGCTCGTTTCATTTTCTTATCCACATCACCAGTTTATGATAAACAAAGTTCCCCATGGTTTTAGTATTCAAGGTTCAATTAACTGTTCTAAGCCTTTTGAGAGCAACATTATGGGGAGAGAATAAAAACTGCTCTGCAAATTTTTCCTTCCAAAATAAAGACTAGTTGATATCTCCCTCTGTATGTATAATTCTTATGCATTTTCAAGTATATATGCTTATAAATATGTTGTTATTATGTGCCATCAAGTCATTTGCAACTTCCAATGACCCTATGTACAACTCTGAACCCTGCTCTATCCTGAGTCAACCTCATTGTCCCTGACATGCCTACTCCCATTACTCTAGTCACTGAGTCAATATTATATTGTTATTGTTATGTGCTGTCGTTTGCAACTTCCAATGACCCTATGTACAACAGTTCTGAACTCTGTTCTATCTTGAGCCAACGTCATTGATTCTGACAAACCTATCCCCATTACCCCAGTCACTAGTCAATACAGACTAAATAATAAGTTTAAAAGCATAGATTAAGCTATGAACATATAATCTATTTGTTATTTATACAAGTAAAATAGTTTCATATTTGATTACCATAAAACTTAATATTATAATATTATGGGGAGTGTATAGTTAGTGAAATGTCTATATAGTCCTTGTAAATAGTGAGAAAATATCTTGTAGGCAATTTTTAAATTGTTTATTTTTGCACATTCAAGAAAGAAATTATAGGCTCTGCTCACTCTTTGCATGAGTTGTTAATTATATATCATCAAATACATGTTACTATTGTATGTTTTATTGAGTCAACTGTGACTCATAGCTACCTATGAACAGCAGAATGAAACTTTATCTTCTACTCTCCTCGTAATCTTCACCATGCTCAAGCTTCTTGTTGCAGTCACTGTGCCAACTCAATTCTTCCTCTCTTTCATTGACCCTCTATTTTTCCAAACATGATTACCTTTTACCAAGAATTGAACCTTCTTGAAACATGCCCAAAGTATGTGAGAGGAAGTTTCGCTTTTCTTGCTTCTAAGAAGTATTCTGTTTGCACTTTCTTCAAGAGAGAATTACATATTCTAGTGGCTGTTAATGGGAAATTCAATATTCTTTACAAACACCACAATTTAAAGACATTGATTCTTCTTCAGTCTTCTTTAATCCTCGTCCCAATTTTCATGTGCATATGAAATAATAAAAAATGATCTAATTACACACACAGTTTTAGAAATGAAGTATCTATATTGTGCTTTAGCTCTGTTCTTCTTTTCTCCACTTGACTGATTGACCTTAATGAAAAAATAAGTGTGTATGTGTCCATCTAATATAGTGACAAAATAATTATCTACTTTAAACATCATTCTTGTATATATAAACAAAACCTTCCAGGGTGTTTTCAAAAGCTTTAAACTGTGTGGTAGTTGAGTGCTCATCTTCCTCCCATGGAGCAGCTAAGGGATTCAGACCACATACCTTTATGTTTGCAGTACAAGTCTTTGCAAGTGAGCCACCTTCAAGTTCTGGTGGGCTAGTGGCAAGAAGCAGCATGCAGTTCAAGTCCACCAGCTGATCTGAGGGATAAGGATGAGCAATTTTCTCCTATGCCATTAACTGCCTGAGAAAACCATTTGGAGGGTCAGATAAGGGTCAGTTTCAACTCAAAGGCACACAACAACATATCTGTATATCTACATATCTCTATATATTTATTTATCTCTCTTATATTTTTTTTGTCTTTTAATTGAGATTACATGCTTAAACTTTTACTTATATACAGCATGAATGTATACTTTCGTTATTTTATCACAAAAAAAGCAGTTTTCTAGGCTGTAGAAAGTATATAATTCTGTTGGCCTAGTGGTAAGAAGCTATGCTGCAATCTGAATAGTATGTACTTCAAATACATCAACTGGTCAGCGGGAGAAGGCAATCTCCTCCTGAGAGATTAACTTCCACTGAAACTCTGCTGGAGGGTCAGCTATTTGAGTTTGTTCTGTCTTGATGATACATAGTAACGAGAATAAACAACAGAATAGGCTATAATTTATTTAATGATTTATATATTTTAAATAGAATCAAGCCCTAAATGAAAAAAAAATATAAAAACAAGGCAGAAATAAATAAAGCAAAACAACTTTATATTCTTCTGTTACTCTGTTAAGGCATTCTTTCAAGCTTAAAAAAGATTAAATTAAAACTTCTGTTAAATATACCCATAAAAATGTCTTCTTTTAATAAAAAAAATATTCAACTCTACTTACATAATTCTTGTCAAATTTGCCAAAGTGCCATAGTATTTTTCTGTGATTTTTCCCCTATTACAATTTATAACATATTTTAAAGCAATTCTTTCTTTACTCCCTTCAAAATGTCAAGATCAATTGATAATAACATTGAGATTCTATCTTTTATCACTCAATTTCACAGTTTTCTTATGTTCGTTCAATTATTTTAAACTATTTCCACTGTACAAAATCAATATTGTGTCTGTCTCCACTTTCTTTTTCTTTTTTTTTCACTTTATTTTTCTCATGCTGTTGGATTTATAAACATTTCTGATCACTTTGTTCACTCTTTCTTTTTAATGCCTTATCAGTTATACTGATTTTTCTCATTGTGTGGAGATCCTCCTTTCAGTAGTGCATTATTTTTGTTCTCAGTGGTACATTATTAAAGCCCAGTTAAACGTGTTCTTTTACTAACCTCCACACTTAACACTGATCTTTTCAGAATCATTGCTGCGTATGAGTACTTAATTGTGATATTTATCAATAGTTTTATTTTAAAATTTTTCCTAATTTCATAGATTAAAGTGATATATTTCTAAGTAGAAAAGCTTTTACCAAAAATTATCATAATTTAGGTAATCAAAAGAAATATTTAGGAAATAAAGGTGTGACATATATATCTATGTAAGTTCATCGATTTCAGTCAGAACAGACTCATTGCTGATGGTCCAATGGGTTTTCAGAAGGGGAAAAAATTACATAGGAAGATATAACTCATATTTCTCCCTAAGAGTAGTCATGGATTTAAATAGTCTGCCTTTGGGTTGTCAGGGTAACTCCTTACTCATTAGGCCACCAGAATTTTGGCTCTGGGTAACTCTGACGACATCATTCATAGGGTTTTGTACTGCTAACCCAAAGATAGTGCTTCTCTGACAATTTATAATTACATAATTGAAGGGATTTGTTTCTCTTTACAGAATCCTTTCTTCCACTTACAGTTGTGGAGTTTATCAGGAAAATAGTTTGGTGATGGAGGAGGCAAAGGATAGGCAGCTAAAATCCAGGTTTAGTGAATAACAGTCTCAAACCAGATTAATAGCAAGACCCATTTCCTTAATTAGTTCAGACAGCTTCTTAGTCAATGAGTAAAAGTCTAGGTTCAGTCCAGAAATGCAAAAAGATGCCTTTAGCTTTCTGTCATCCAAGAAGCTTTGTTTCATAGCTATAACAATTTAGCTTTTCCTTCAGTTGTCCAGCAAGCAAAACCTTTAATTTGACTTCATTTCCAGGGCTCTGTCAGGCTACATGTCGACCCAATCTCCCCACAAAGTGTTTAGCTCCCTTTCTTATGTTGACCTCACAGATATTGATGATGCAGAAAATGCTTATCAACAGTAAATTATATCAGCAGTTGAGGCAGCTGGAGACCATGTTCCCCATGGAGCTAAGGATTGCAGATGGAGCCTTAAAGAGTCATTTTCCTTACACATTCCTATCTATCTATGTGGTCAGGTTATAAGACAACTAATTTTTGCTGTGTATTGTCTATGCAGAACCAACCCATAGCTGACCCTCCAGTGGGTTTTCAGAGACAATTAATTACACAGGAGGAGAGTACGTATCTTTCTCCTGTGGAGCAGATGGTGAATTTGAACCATACACCTTTGCATTGTGAGTACAACTCCTTACTACTAGGCCACAAAAGCACCCTAAGGCAGTGAATTAAAAAGTTTAAAAAAAATTATCTAACATCACACTCAGAAAGCTGTCATATCACGTCTGACTTTTAGTGTCCCTTGTGTTTCAGAATAAAACTGCATTTCAGTGGAATTTTGGAAGTAAAATGCCAAGCCCAAAGTTCCTAAGAAAGAAATTGAAATTCCAAATTGTCCGTTAATAACCAAACACGTAACTTTTTACACCACCTAGGAGCTCCTCTCTATCCCTATAGTTTAGAAAGAGATTCAGAGAAGATAGCAAAGAACCAGAATGGTCCCATGTGAAAGCATAGTTATTAGAATGATTATTGTCTATCTTCATATACAATAAAACCAGCAACAACACCAGAAATCCTTGTCATCCAGTTGGAACTAACTCACATCAGACCTTCCAGTGGGTTTTCCGAGAGTATAAATGACATGAGAGGAGATTGCTTATATTTTTACCTCAGAGCTGGAACTCTGGAACTGCCAGAGAGCCATGGCCTTTAGATTAGTAGTGTAAATCTCTATGGACTATACCATCAGAGGTTCAGTAGATAGAAAACACATTTTTTCACCCATGCTTTCACTCAAGTCATTCAATTTCTTTCATGTAATCCTCCCCCTCCCCCAATTCTTCTCCCTTCATTTTGTTCGGATGATAGAAGTGATGTGGATTTTGTTGTTAGGTGCCATTGAATTGACTCAAAGTCACAGAAATACTATGAATAACAAAAAGAAAGAGTGTCCCATACTGTACCATCTTTACAATTGTTGCTGTACTTGTGCTCACTGAGTTAGGTAATCTTGCTTTGGGTCTGAGTTTTATTCTTCCTTACTCATTCTCTATTCAAACCAGGCATGTTGTCCTTCTCTGGCTTCTCCAGGTAGCATGTTCAAAATATACGTACTCATGTTCAAAATATACGAAACAAAATTACTCAATTCTGAGAAACATATTGACTGTACTTCTAAGACAAATTTGTACACTATTTTGGTACTTCATTCAATTTACTTCACCAATACTACATTCCAAGACATCAATTCTTTATCATTACACATTGTTCAATACTCGTATGTGAATGAAGAGTTTAAATAATGAATGAACAAAAATCTTACTCCTCTGTAAATGTTTGTTAAAATCACAGGTAAAATAAAATTAGATTTAATAAATATGATTTGAACTGACTTATATCTGATCTATCTTGATCTTCATTCTAAAAAAGAAAAGAAATGATCTAGAAGAATATTCATAGGGTCGCTATGAGTTGTGTGTTCAACTTGAAGGCAATCAACAGCAACAACAAGGAGAATTATCAAACAGTATCATTAGCATCATATACAAGTAAAATCTTGCTGAAGTTACTTAAAAACACCTGGAACAGTGTGTCCACAAGGAACTATCATAAATCAAAATCAGATTTAGAAAAGACTATGGAACAGAGAATATAATTAATGACACCATATAAATTTTGGTTTAAACCTGAAAATACCAGAAAGATTATTGGTATTCATTGACTATGCAAAGATAGTCAATGGTATAGATCACAATAAATTATGGATAACATTGAGAAGAATGAAAATTTCAGAATATACACTTGTGGTCAAGAATCAGTCTCTCGAACAGAACAAGGGAATACTTAAGGTTTAAAATCAGGAGAGTTGTATTTTTTCCATGCACCTACTTAATTGTATGCTAAGGAAATGAACAACATGGACTGTGGTATGTGGTGAACAAACTAGAATGCCTGCAATTTCAGAAATGAGTGCTTCTTAGACTTCTTTAGTCTGGAAGCTACACTTTAACCAGTGGCGTAGCATTGATACAAGAATCATTGAAGTACCCAAGTCATCACAGAACTAGTAGACAAATGGTGGGCCTGAGCATGACAGAGACCTTGAAGATGCAATTGGATGGAGTAAGGTTCGGATCTGTTCCTAATTTGCTCACTATGAGTCATAGTCAAGTAAATGACACTTACCAATAACAAAAGGATATACAAATTATAGAACAATTTATTAATACCACACCCAAGTAAAATACTGCTAAAGATAATTTAAAAGTGCACAGAGAAGTGCCAGAAATTCAAGCTGGTATCAAAAGAGAATGTGAAACTAGGGTCATCATTCCTGGTGGTTAGATGGATGTTGGTGGAAAGCAAAGAAGGCCAGAAATTTGTTTACTTATCATTTAATTGATGAAAACATATTTTATGGATGGTAATAAATTGTAGGTCACATTGAAAAGAAAGGAATTCAAGAAGCCTCAGTTGTGTTCATAGACCAGGAAATGACCACTTGAACAGAGATCTACTCTTGCACTGCCATGATGTTGGACTGGGTCTTAGCTGACTCTGGTGAATTTTTAAGCATGTGAAATCATAAGAGATGAGATTCTTCATATATCTGCAATGGAGTCAGTCACTGGTGAACTAAAACTGACAAATGTTTGAATTAGCAGTGAATTTCCATATGGACTAATAAAAAAAGGTTTTTCTTTTCTTTTTTTTTTAGGAGCTATGGCATGATTTAAAATCATGGAACGTATGTATCCTTTCCTCAAACCAATTCAAAGTGTTAACGAAAAAAATAATATAAATTAATGGACTACGTGAAAGAGGCATTAGAATTTGAATTACTATTAGGATTGGAAGAAAGTTGATCAACAACTTCTGACATGCAAATAATGCAACCTTGCTTGCTGAAAGTGAAAAGGATTTGAAGTACTTTAAAAAAGCACCAAAAAAAACCCACAAAAAACTCCAACCCCAAAAAAAAACAAAAACACAAACTCAAAAGAAAACAAAACAAAATAAAAATACAAATCAGTATGAATTATACCTCAACATAAAGGAAAACCATTCTTGCAATTTAAACACTTAGCATTATATTAAATGCATAAAATATTGAAGTTATCAAGGACTTATTGTCTTATTGTGATCTGCAAACAATAATCATCTCAGCAGTAGTTAAAATGTCAAAGGATATATTTATTTGGACAATATAAAATGAATTGACACAATGGTTAAAACAATGGGCTCAATCATAAATAAGATTATGATGATTTTTCAGAGTCATCTATGACTCAGCAGCACTTAACAATAACAACAACTACATAGAGAGAGCTCTTTTGGCCTAATGGATAGAAAGTGGTGCTACCAAGCCAAAGGTGGGTGATTTTAATCTGCAGCCCTTAGACCTGGGTCTAAGTGGTATAGCACTGGTCTGTCTATTTGCTGTGCAGAGGTAACTTGTGGTTGCTATGAACTAAATAAACACTGTGACACTGTCAAATGCGATAATGGTTACCCATGATAGAGAGTGTTTGGTGGAGCTCCCTGATTAAAACAAGCTTAGTAGCAGGAGTAGCATCCACCTTTCAAAATAGATTGCCTCCAGAAATTCTATGAACTAGGAGAGGCGATGAAAATTATGCAAGTGTTCAGGTCTTTCTTTCATAGGGTCTTTATGAGATGTCTACAACTTGATGACACTTAACAACAATAATAATAACAAAACCAACAAATTAACAGTGAGCAAATACTGTTCTAGCTCCACAGTCAACACTCTTGGCACCAGTAGCCAGAGAATTAAAAGACATAATGGGTTGGGTATGTCTCTTGTTAAAATACCTCTCCAACATACTGAGGAGCAATGACGTCAGTCTGGAGACTAAGGTGTGCTTGATACAGGCCATGGTCTTTACAGTCACTTGCTATGCATCAGAGAGCTGAATAATGACTAGGGATGATAGAAGGAGAATTGATACCTTTGAGCTGTCTTGTTTGAGAAGAGTATTGAATATACCGTGGACTACTAAGAGAATGAACAGAGAGGGTTCATCCTAAAGAGGTTCATCCTAGAGAGGGTTAAACCAGGCTGCTGCTGGGTAACATGGATTCTAAAGCTTTGTTTAACATACTTTGTACATGCTGAAGGGAGAGACCAATTCTTGAAGAAGGATGTCATGCTTGGGAACATGGAGGGATGGCACAGGAGCGGAAGACCCTCAATGAGATGGATTGACTCCGTGACTGGGGTAATGGGGTAAGTGTGTCAGAGACAATAAGGTATGAAGACAGGACACATCCCTGAAACATTACTTTCTTAATTTTGAATCATGCAGTACTTCTCTGCTCTTCAGAGGACTTGATTATTTTTTCCTGTGACATGAGTGATACATATATATGTATAGTGCTTCACCAGTTTTGCTTCTCCAGAGAACTCACACTGTAAGAAACTCATTATATATTTTCCTCTTTTTTTCACCTAATTATGAAACTCAAATTTTATTTTAGTGTTCAGAGATATTGTATTTATGATACATTGTACATTGTAATATTTTGCAGGGTCCTAACTAATAATGTATCCGCACAGCAAGAATAAATGTTCTAAGCTATTAAGAGCATCAGCATGCAAATACACTTCAATGTGCAAAGCCACTTCCTCAATACAAAAATTGATAGATAAATTTGATGTTAGTCCCCCTTCCTCTTCTGTGCTCCCTCCATTTAGTACCTCCTCAGTTGGTGTTTTCCTCACCTCTACCACTCAGGCATCCAGTTACTCTTGTCCACCACGTTACTCACTCACACTGAGGAGGACTTGAAGTATTTGCCACAGAATGTCACAGACTACAGTCTATGATACAGATTGAAGATCAACTTCAAGAAATCAGATTTTCACCACTGGGTCAATTATCAACATCATTATAGATGGAAAAGAAGATTGCTGTTGTTAATTATTTCATCTTACTCAGATCTGCAATCAACAGTCTTGGTACCAACAGTCAGGATATTAAAAGTCAGTTTGCTTTAGGAAAATTTGCTGCCAGGGACCATTTCAGAATGCTAAAAAGGAATGGTGTCTATCTGAAGACTAAGATATACCTGTCATGCTTGGAAAGGTACAAAGTTAGACTAGGAAGAGAAGAACATGGAGGAGATGGATCAACACAGTGACTGTGGCAATGGAAGCAGGTGAGTCAGAGAATACCTTAAGAAAAGGTAGTGTTGAGAGTTATTGTTCATAGGGTAGCTATGAGTCATAGTGGACTTGCCAACCAACACATAACAACAGTTACTATTAATTAAAAAATGGTGCTAGTAGTTAAAGCATTTGACTGCAAACTAAAAGTTTGGTAGTTTGAGCAAACTGTCCACTCTACAAGTCAGTTTTGAGGCAATCTACTATATATAGATTTGCAACCTTGGAATCCTATGAAGCAGTTGTACCCGACCTCTTGTTGGATGTCCTTGAGTTGGCTCTGACTCACAGTGATCCTATACACAATAGAAAAAAAAATCTGCTTAATAATGTGAAAATTTCTCCTTGAAGGTCACAATAAGGGTAATTGTTGTTCTTAGGTGCTGTTGAGTATGACTTCCATGTTGTTGTTGTTGTTGTTGTTGTTATGTGCCATCCAGTCATTTGTGACTCATAGCGACCCTATGTACAAGAGCTCTAAACGCGGTTCTATCCTGCGCCAACCTAGCCATCTCAAACGCACTCATTCCCACCACTCCAGTCACAGAATCT
>NW_006399904.1:4542721-4576715 GCF_000299155.1 Elephantulus edwardii | reverse complement strand
CCATATTTTCCAGCTACTGATGTTTCTTCCCTTTGACCAACTTTTGTGTTCTAGTCACCCATTATTATCAATGCATCTTGATTGCATGTTTGATCAACTTCTGACTGCAAAAGTTGGTAGAAATCTTCTATTTCCTCCTCTTTGGCTCTAGTTGTTGGTGCATATATTTAAAATATAGTGGTATTCACTGGATTTCCTTGTATGCATATGGATATTATCCATGACTTTCCTAGTGACTCTATGAAAACAAGATCTGAAACTTGCTTAACTTGTGCCATCCTTTCACTTCCTGATATAAAAAAACCCATCGCAGCAATCACCAATCTTCCTCTCCTTCATTGACAATCCACCTTTCCCAACATCATATACCTCTCCAAGGAATAACACCTCCAAAGGATGTGAAGCATAGCCTCATCATTCTTGCCTCCAAAGAGAACACCAGCTGCAGCATCTCCAAGACAAGTTTGTACATGGCTGTACATGGGATATTCAGTTCTCATCTCCAACACCACAACTCAAAGGCATCAATTCCTTTTCTGCCATTCTTATTCATTGTCCAGATCTCAGATGCATAGCATGTGATCAGAAAGACTATGGTCTGAATCAGACAAGCCTTAGTCCTCAAAATGACGTCACTACTCTTCAATAATTTAGAGATATTCTTAACCACAGATTTCTCCAGAGCATGCATCTCTTTATTTCCTGACTGCTGGTACCAAAGGTGTTAAATGTAGGTCCAAGTAAAATAAAGTTGTTGATAATTCTAATTTCTTCTCTATCCATCATGATGCTGCCTATCAGTCCAGTGGTAAGAACCTTTATTTTCTAGACATTGAGATGAAATACACACTGAATCCTGCCTTCCTCAACATTCTGGAGCAAGTGCTTCAAGTCCTCCTCGCTTTCAACAAACCAGGTTTTATCATCTGCATAACACAGGTTTTTGATGGATGTCCCTCCAATTCTGGCACCACACCACTCTTCAAAGGGTCCAGCTTCTTGGATAATTTGGTCAACACAAAGATTGATTTTTGTTGTTGTTGTTATGTGCCATCGAGTCGCTTGAGACTCATAGCGACCATGAAAAGTTAATACAACCCTGACACACTCCTTTTTCAACTTTGAACCATGTAATGTTGGCATACTCTGTTCGCAAGCAGCCTCCTGGTCCAGAGTTAGGTTCCGCATGAGCACAATTAAGTGCTCTGGGATTCCCATTCTTCTCAATTTCACCCACAACTTGTTATGATCCACAAAGTCAAATGTCTATGTATAGTCAATGAAGGACAAATAGACATTCTTCTGGAATTTCTTACTTTTAGCCAGGATTCATCTGGCATCAGCAATAATATCCCTGGTGCCATGGCCTCTTATAAATCCTGCTTGAAGTTTTGACAGTTGTCTAAGTGCAGTTCTAGCCATTTTTAAATTATTTTCAGCAATATTTTGCTTGAATATAATAATAATCATATTGTTTGATCATTTCCATATTCAGTTGGTTCACCTTTCTTAGGAATGGGAAGAAATATGAACCTCTTCTAATTTGTTGGCCAGACAGCTGTTTTCCAAATTTCCTTTCATAGACTGGTGAGCATATCCAAGGATGCATCTGTTAGTTGAAACAAGTCAATATCTCACTGATTCCTGAGAACTTATTTTTTTCCAATGTGTTCATTATATCTTTCACTTCCTCCATTATTATTGGGCAATAAGTTTGTGTTTTAATTAATAAAGATGTAGAAAATTCTATAGAATAAAAATATTCCTGAATGAACACTTTTTAAACTTTAAGCTTTGAGATCAAACTGCAAAAAATAATGAAAAGTAAATATGTGATCATAAGTGCTTGATTTTAGGAGCCTCTGGAGTGAAAATATGGAACTAAAAGATTTTCCTTGACTCTAGATAATTAAATCCACTTACATGAACAAATGGTCAAATTAGCATTTATGAAGGCTTATAGTAATTAGGAACTCTTAATATGTAAAATATAATAAATAACATTTTACATGGTAGTAGACTACGTTTTTTGTTAATACACTAGTAAAGTACCTCTGAAATATGTATATAATTGCAAAAATAATATGCACACAATTGAGTAATATGCCATTAACTAATCTAGCTGCTTATAATTACTACTGTTTCTTTTAAGGGGAGATGATATTAGCATTTTATTTTTATTACAAATTGCATATAATGTAGAAATGAATCACTATGTATTCTTAGAGAAGAGAGAAATGAAGATCATTTTAATTTGCCTTAAATGTAATTTGAAAATAGTATAATTAGTGACAATTAAAACCAAATATATTTTTAAAGAAGATATTGTATATGCCAATTTAAATGAACAGAGAAAATATAAGCCACAAAATTCTGTACATATGTTTAAATTTAATTTAATCTTGAAATTACTATATTTTATTTAATAGTAAATAATTTTGAAAATATAGTTAAGTAATATTAATTATGCAAAATTATTATATTGTAAATATTTATTACATATTTATTTAACCCTTCATTGTGCCATACATAGTCTGAGACACTGGTGATATGAAGACTAATATTGTAGGTGCTTTGGTCTCAAGGGTCACAAAGTCTGCCAAGAAAGTGAAAGCCATTGACATTTAAGCATGATATTTTATTAAAAGTAAAGGAGAAATAAAGACATGCCACTTAGAAATTTATTTGATTCATAGTGTAAAATGAATGCATCCTAATTCACCTAAAATGACCTATGATGAAAATGTAAAAAGGCATTTCGCATATCTTATTTAGAAAACTTAAAGCTACTCCAATTCATCAGATAGAAAATATTATGAACTTTAATTTGCTTGTATCAGTAATATCAATCAATTATAAAATAGTGACTGTAAACATTACTAACCAAACAAAAAGATAAAGGCAACAAAACCACAACTTTGTTAAGGAAGACTAACTCAAACTCATATTAATCCTATGTGACAGACTAGAAGTGATCTATAGGGTTTCCTATGCAACTGTTGTCTTTACACAAACTGATTGCCACATGTTTCTTTGATTTAGAGTCTGGTATTTTTTAACTGCTAACCTATTGTTATTGTTGCTAAGTCAAGAGTCATAGAAACTCTATGAACAAAAGATCTAATGCCATACTGTTGTCATTTCATTGAGTTCACACAGTTTCCAGAGGCCTGTGGTTTAGGAAGAGGATGCCACTCCTGCTTTCAAACCTGTTTTACAGCTGGGAGCTCCACCAAACACTGTCCACATTGAGAAGCCATTCTAGTATTTGATACCTCAATGGCACAAGGTTCAGCATCACAGAAAACTGGGTTACTTCATACTGCACATTGACAAAAAGTGATTGATTTACAAAGTGGAAAAGGGTTCCTCCAGATATAACAGCACTAGTTTCACTTAGCAATGGTTAAGTGTTGTTAAGTCCAATATGACTGAGAGTAAGTTTTGCACAAAAGACCTAAACTCTCTTCTATAACTGACATAATTTCTGTACAGAACTCTGTTCTATAACTACCATCATTTCTGTACATTTAAAGAGTTTAGAGAGTTTGTATAGCTTAAGGGTCTGTAGAGTTTCCAGAGGCATCTAGTTTTAGGAAATGGATGCCACTCTTGCTTCTCAGCATAACTCAATCTGGAAGCTCATCCGAACACTGCACATAACGAGTAACCATTATGATATTTGACAAGACTATGGAACAGTGTGCAGCATCATAACAACAGGAAGTTGTTCAGTTCAGCAAATAGCAAAGGATTGCTGTGTTATTCAAGGAATATTCATGAGAAAATTAATAAATTAACAAAACCCTTCAGGATTTTAAGCCAACTCCTTTGAGCAGACTTCCACCCTAGGCAAAGTTGCTCAAGGACTACTGTTCCTGGGGGAAAGAGAAATAATACACATCCAACATGACCCCAAAAATACACCACCCCCAAAAGAGAATACCCTCCAGTATAGATTATCCCTCAACATAAAGAAAACACATATTTCCATAAGTGGACCAAGAGGTATTGTAATAATAGAACGAAAAAAACAAAGATATTGTTCAGAATTTAATTTTACTTGGATGCAAAATTAGCATTCATGGAGGCAATAGTCAAAAGCTGAAAGGTAGACCAGCCCACCACCGTCCTGCTGTCCTGTGTCTACAGCGCCAATACCACAAGTACTTTGGCCTTGAATAGGGCTGTCTAGCTATGACATATGGTATTTCTTAATCACAAGTATAAGAGGCTGGGTGTAGCTACGTTTTCAGGAGGACAACAGACTCCTCTGTTCTGCCATTCAGGTACTTTGGCCTTGAACATGGCTGTCTAGCTACATTATGAGGGATTTCTTAAGCTCTAGGGGAAGAGTTCAGGTGGAGGTGTGGTTTCTGGAGGGCAACAATCACCCTGCTTGTGGTTTCTGGAGGGCAAAAATAGTCCTGCTTTAGGTCTGAAGTTCACACCAATATACAGTTCCTTCACAAAACAGTGCCTTATCCTAGGACATTACATAGTTACAATAACCTAACATCAGCTAAGAAAAGACTCACAAAATGTCAAGAAAACAGTAGTCTGTCTAAGTCATTGAGAGAAAAAAAAACCCAAATAACACTTCTCCTAAAAAAGCAGACTGAATCAATACCACAGATAGAGAGAACCAGAAAAAAAATATGCTGTTATATGTTATATGGAGTTATTAGAACAGCTACAGTAGGAGATGCAAATGATGGAAGAAACAATAGAAGCCATTAGGAGACCAAATACCCGAGAGACAGTGATCAAGAATATCTTGATGAGGAACAACTTGAATAGCTACAGAAGAAAATACAAAATATGGAAGAAAGAATTAATAATATAGATAAAGAGGTACAAGAACTTAAAAAAATCATTACAAGACAGAGAGAGTACAGCCAACATAGCACTAGAAATAACAGAAAATAAAAGGAAAGAACTGGAAACAACCAAAATGCCCACCAACAAACGAATGGATAGAGAAGCTCTGGTATATTCACATAATGGAATACTATACAGCATTGAGAAACAAGGAACTCCTGAAATATTATGTAAAATGTATGACCCTGGAGGACATTATGCTGAGTTAAATAAGTCAGTCACAAAAGGACAAATGTTGCATAGAGCCACTGTTGTAAAACGGGATTGACATCAGGGTTGAGGGAAGACAGAGAAGGAGAGGAGGAATGAGGGAGAGAACTGTTTAAAAGAGATATATGAATGGGTATTCCTGTCATTACAGAAGAAGTCCAGAGTGAAGGCTGCATAGTGGAGTGGACTTGGGGGTGAGGAAGGGATTTGCATAACAATGAAAGAGTTTTTCTTTTTCTTTTCAAGGAGAAGAGTGAATTTGGGGGAAGGGGAAGGGAGAAAAGTTCAACAATGAATGACTGGAAACCTTAAGTCTGTAAACTTTCATTAAAATTAATTAAAAAAAATAAAAAGGGTAGAATCAAAGAGGTACAATAGTCCGTGAGCTGGAAGACAAGAGCCTCACTGGAAACATACTCAATGTCACATAAAAACATCATCACCTACAACGCGGAAATGAATTGATTAAGTTCTGATTTTTTTCCGTGAAAACCATGTGAGCTAGAAGACAACAGAATGGCAGATATAGAAACTTGAAAGATTACAATTGCCAGCCAAGGATCCTATACCAAACAAAGATCTTGTTCAAAAATGAAGGAGAAATTAGATCCTTTCAGAAAAAAAGGAACTCAAAGAATTTGTGAAAACAAGATCAAAACCACAAGAAATTTTAAGAAAAGGAGAACTTTGCACTGAAAAATCTGCAGTTAGGGACCTTTCCATATTACTGAGGCGCAGTGGTGTTTGTTTACTGAGGTGCATCTGATTCAGACCATAGTCTTTCTGATTACTATCTTTGCATCTGAGACCTGGACAATGAATAAGGATGACAGAAAAAGAATTGATGTCTTTGAGTAGTGATGTGGAGAAAAGCACTGAACATCCCATGAATGGCCCAGAGAACAAATAGGTATGTCTTGGAGATCGTGCAGCCAGAGTACTATTTGGATGCAACAATGGTGAGACAACGCCTCCCACACTTTGGGCATGTTGTTAGGTGGTGTTTTTCCTTGGAGAAGTACATGATGTTGGGAATGGTGGAAAGTAGGCAAAAGAGAGGAAGAGCCTCAACCAGGTGGATTGACACAGTGACTGCTGCAATGGGCTGTTGTTTGTCAGGAAGTGTGAAGATGGTGCAAGACAGAACAGGGTTCAGATCTTTGTTCATAGGGTCACTATGAATTGTGCTTGACTCAATGGCACCTGACAACAACAACCAAGATATGCAGCTAAAAGTTGAACATTAAATAAGAAGACTGAACAATTGATGCCTTTGAGTTATGATGTGGACTATGTGGACAGTGTTGAATATAATATGAACAGCCAAACAAAACTAAATCTTTTGCATGAAGGGCAACCAGTGTCATCCTTCAATCAAGGATCCTGAAATTTTGTCTGATATATTTCAAGCATTTTGTCATTAAACAAGAATCTTTGGGTGGGGGGGGTGAAGAACATGCTTGGAAAAGTAGAAGAAAAGTAAAAGAGACAAAGACTATCAGGGAGACCAATTGCCACAATAACTGAAACAATGGGCCTGAGCATGTTGGAGATTATGAAGAAGGTACAAGATAGGACAAAGTTTTAATATGTTTTTATAGTGATTTATAAAGACTTGATGTCTTCTTACATAGTTACAACATTATACAGTGACTGACATATCTGACAGCCTATTTATTTAAATAAAAGAAATCAGAATATTAAGATAAGGTTGAGAATGAAATCATGGCAAAATATTTGGTAAAATTGTCAGTTACAATAGATTATAAGACAATCCATTTACTTGTCAATCCTTTGACTTTTGGTTAATATACTTTTAATATTTCAAATCTTCGACACATATTAACCAGTCATTGATGCTTTCAGCAAGGAACTAAGATTAATATTGAATCAAGTATAGAGACATTTGACTGAGAACATTTCTTTTACAAATTCCATTGCAAGTCTATTTTTTATATAAATTAAGTGCCCAGTGCTGTAATATCTCTTAGGACAAAAATCTACTACTTGAATATATAAAAAAAGTAAGAAATAAAAAATAAGTTTGTCAATATTTTTTCAATATTCTTTTACTGTTACTATAACTAAGAAAATCCGAGTCATTATCAGCGACACAGAAGTAGATTTTAGTTGTAGGATCCTTGTCATTGCTAGGTTCAAGTTTCCTTGAATCATAACAATACCGTAGACAACAAATTGTGCTATTTTTTTCAAACAAGAAATACTTCAACAGAGAAGTCAACATAAAGAAAATCTTCATTTTCTATTAATTATTAATGCAAATACTCTCATCCATTTTAAAAAATTAGGAATAGCTACTCTGAAGCAAGCATAGTCAAAAGCTGTTTTATTGGCAAGTGAAGATAATTATTAAAGTATTAATAATATTATGTTCATCTTTGTGGTTTTAATGATATTAACAATTAAATAAATGCCAGAAATATGGATTCAAACACAGTTTTGCATGTTGTTGTTGTTAAGTGTCATCGAGTAGCAGGCGACTCACAGTGACCCTATGAAGGAGGGTCCTCAACACGTGTGTATCTTTCATTCTTTCTCTGGGTCCATAGGGTTTCCATAGGCAAGCTATTATGGAAGTGGATGTCACTACTCCTTCCAAGCTTGTTTTAATCCGGGAGTTTTCACCCAACACTGTCCACCATGGGTAACGAACCATTAACACATTTGACACATCAGTGTCACAGTGGTTAGCCTCACAGCAACCACAAGTTACCTCTGTATGGCAAGTGGACACACCAGGACTACACGGCCTAGAGGAATGTTTGAACAAAAACAATGAAAGACAGGCACGAGAGCCGCGGATTAAAAGTCACCCACCTTTGGATTGATTGCATCGCTTTCAGTCCACTGGGCCTGCTGATCACTCTTTGTGGTTTTAATGATATTAACAATTAAATAAGTGCCAGAAGTATGGATTCAAACACAGTTTTGCATAGATAATTATTTTTTCCCCATTTAAAAATTCCACCATATTATGTTGAAAGAATTCTCTATCACAGATACCTCAAGTTCGGGAACTATCTGTTCTGATAAGGAAAGAAGGTGTAGCCTGAGACAAAAAGAAATAGATGGTGCTCAGCTATTACTACTGACCATCCTGATCAAGAACATAAAAGAAAGCTCTCATTTTAATGAAAGAAAAATATAAAAAAAAAAACAACAACCCAACCTCAAATCCATTCCAAAAACCAGATTTATTATTCTGATAGAGACTGGAAGCTATTTGGTAAAGATGTTATTCTAACATGGAATTGAAACTACTCTCAGAGGCCATATGACCACCAACTAAGAGACTTACCTATAAAATATACACTAACAATTGTGAAGAATGTGCTTCTTAGAACTATCACCTAGGTGTGACTGAAAAGCCAATGATTGTCCAACAATAAAGATGAAAACAAGGAGTGAAAGCAGCAAGCAGGGAAGCACTGACACTGTGGAAATTGCAACCAATGTTGCAGAACAATCTGTATGAATTTTTTAATAGAAAAGTAATTTTATGTATAAACTTTCACCTCAGGCAAAATAAGATACTATATATAAAGGACTTTTATTTTAAGGCCAGAATGCATATTCTAGTTTCCTATGATACTAAAAATCTAGAGTAACTTCAGTGACTTGGATGGCAAAAATAGTTACTTACATGCTGTTTATTTCGTCAGTAGCTAGAGATTAGAATTGTGGTGAGCCATCAGGGCTAATAAAGGTAGGTAATTCAAAATACTAAGATACATCCCTTAAGTTGCAAAAGTATTAATTGAATGAGAATTGCAGGTAATTGCTATGTTTATTATGATTCACCTATAAATAAGTGATAAATAAAGGAAAGAAGAGAGATTTTTAAATTATAAATTGATTTTCTAGTCATAAGGGACATTTCTTACAATTATAGTCTTATTTCTTAATAGATTTAAATTACAAATCAGACAGAGTTGACTTGAGTAACTTTCTTAATCTTGTACCTCAGTTTTGTTCTCTGTAATCTTGTAAAGTTGAGACTTAAAAGAAAAAAAAATCTGTTTCCTTATTTCATGTCCATATTTATAGTAATAATTTCTATCTCTAAGGATTGCTATAATGATCAAAAGAGATGACAAATATTTCATGTCAATATATACAGCACATACAAAAGATGTGACAGTTTACATTTTGTAAGTTAATTAATATAAGAGACAAAATTGGTGTACCTAGGTGACCAAAAGATGGATAGTTCAGACCCACCCAGAAGACAGGCCTTGATAAAAACTCTATGGACCAAAATTATACTATGCACACAAGCACTCTCTATAAGTCACAACAGAAAGAAGAAAAAAAACTAACAGCAACTGGAATACTGGTAGAAAAACTGATATATAAAACATATTTAAGAGCTTAGCAGAAGATTTGAAAGGCATTTGGGAAGAGAAAGCAAAGTATTATAATAAAATATGCAAGAAGCCAGAGTCAGAAAATCAAAAGGAATGAACTAATGCAGCATTACTTAAGATAAAGGAACTGAAGAACAACTATAAAACTTGAGATGAAATGCTTTAAGGATGCTGAAGGCAACATGTTGAATAATCCAGGAATGATTAAAAGGAGATGGAAAGAGTACACAGAGTCACCATACCTAATGTAATTCGCTGACACAGAAGAATTTAATGAAACAAAACATAATCAAGAACCAATAGTGATAAAGAAGGAGTTTCAAAATGCTCTGAAAGTATTGGCAGGAAAAAAAAGCCCCAGAAATTGATGAAATAAAAACTGACATATTTCAGAAAACAGATGCTACCCTGGATATACTCAGTAGTTTGTACCAAGAAATCTGGAGGACAAGTACCTAGCCAACAGACTGGAAGAGATCTATATTTATTCCAATTCCAAAAATATGGTGACCTGATGGATTGTAGAAATTATTGCACAATATCACTCTATTATATGCAAGTAAGATCCTCTAAAGATTATCCAAAGGCAACTGGAACAGTATATCAGCAGAGAACTGCCAGATGTGTAAGCTGGGCTTAGAAGAGTCTGTGTCACTAGGGACAACATAGCCAATGTTAGTTTGATGGGTCATGGCCCAAAGGAGAAACTACCAAATGAGTATCTATCTGTGTTTCATTGACTATGTAAAAGCATTTGACTGTGTGGATTACAACAAATTCTGGCTAACCCTGAGGAGAATGGGAATTCTAGAACACGTAATTGTGTTCATGTGACTTCTATTCTTGAACCAGGAAGCAATAGTGAGAACAGAGCAGGGAAACACTGCATGGTTCAGGATCAGGAATGGTATGCATTGAGGAAACAGCCTATCTCAATACCTTTATAATCTATATGAAGAACAGATTATTTAGGAGTGTAGCATCAGGATTGGAGGAATACTAATTAAAAAACCTGTGTTATGCAGATGGCACAACATTGCTTGATGAAACTTAAACAGATAAGAGGTGTTTGCTGCAGAAGGTCAAGGACTATAGTGTTTAATATGAATTGAAGCTCAACATCAAGAAAACAAAGAATCTCACCACTGCGCAGCTTCATGATAGATGTAGAATAAATTGAGATTATTAAAAATTTCAGCTTTCTTAGTTCCACAATTTACACTCTTGGCACCAACAGTAAGGAAATAAAAAGATGATCTGTGTTGAGAATGTCTGCTGTCAGGGCCCTTTCCTGAGTACTGAAGAGAAATAACATCAGTCTAGAGACTAATGTGCACCTGATCTAGGTCATGGTCTTTGCAATTACTGGCTATGCATCAGAGAATGGAACAATGACTAAGAATGATAAAAGAAGATCTACACCTTTGAGTTGAGGTCCTGGAGAAGAGTGTTGAACATATTGTGGACTGCCAGGAGTATAAACAGGTCTGTCCTAGAGAGAGCAAAACCAAACTGCTCCCTGGAAGCAAAGATGTTGAAACTCTGTATCAGATATTTTGGACACCTACCCAGGAGGGACCACTCTTTAGAGAAGAACATCATGCTTATGAGGGTGGGGGGGACAGTACAGGAGAAGACGACATAGGGTGAGATGAAAATGAAATTAGCTCTGCTGGAGAGAATGAAATTGGCTCAGAATGGTGCATGGTTCAGAGCTATTGCACATAGCACAGGTGACTAGACAGTACATAACAATAACAACAACATAATATAATTTTAAGTGAGAATTTTCTACTTTCTAATACTGAATCTAAATCCCACGGCTAAACACAAGAACACGACAAAAATATTTCGTAAAGACAAATAATGTACAAACTACAAAGTATTTGTAGGTAGCAGACTGATACTTCCAGTCTTTCCCCACTAAATAAGATTTTTACGAAAGAAGAGCATCTTATGGACAATGCCATTTTTATTATAAAACGTATACTTACTGTGCAAACTGGGCACCCAAACAGAATTGTCAGTATGGATTACTAACAGATTAAAGAAACGATATCTGGAGACTTCTTAAGCAGCTGAAAACCTGGTGAGATGCTGGTATTCACAAACTCAACCAGCTGCTATTCCCATAGTGTTCACTACTAAAGAATTCTCAGGAAAGGTGTATATAATATCCACATTGTGTAAATCAAATGTTTCCTCACTTCCAACCCACAGATTTCAGAAGACATGAGATTGTCATGAAAAGCTGAAAGGGGATACCGGTATAATAGTTCTGAAAAGATGGGTAATTGAGAGTGATATTTTTTGTTGAACTTCTTGAGAATGGTTGCATGAAACAGTGTGAATGAAGAATAGTGCAACAACGAATGAATGGAAATCCAAGTTTTCCATAAACTTTCATTAAAAAATCAATTTAAAAAAGAAAAATTAAACAATATGAAGACTAGCATGAAACACAATGTATATAAACTTTGTAAGCAAACTAATAAAATATATGTAAAAAAACTCCACAAAAACAAAAATTAAAAAAAGAAATGAAGCTATTTCTGAGGTTCTACTTGAATTTATATGGATGTATAAAGTAAGGTAAATGTTATAGATCTCTTCAGAAAATAAGCAGCTGAATAACACAATACAAAGAGAAGATGGAAGACTTGCAGTCAGAATATTTAATTACTGCTTGAAGAAGTCCAAATAAGATTTTCTCTATGGATTATTCAGTAGCTGACACCAGCAGAGTTATGAAATTAACTGTTTATATAATGTAAACATGAGCCTATTCATTCATTATATATAAGCATATCTGTAAAAGTAAGGCTTGTTTATCGACTTCTAACAGTCTATACATTACAATAGTTCAATTCCTAATCAAATGGGGATAGACACAGAACAGGCCATGTTTGGTTCTGTTGTACAAGGAATAACCATGAGTCCCAAATTGTATCCACAGAAGCTAGCAATAATAACACTAAATCTATCTAGTCTAACTACTCATACGACCTTGGACATGTTAATTTCTGAGTGCCAATTTCAAAGCAGTAAAATAATTATTATTTTTTTGTGATACAATAGAGTGTGTCTCTTTGAGTATGAACATTCAGAGTGCACCAAAATATATGTTACATGAGTTCAGAATTTAAAGAAATATAAAACTGCAGCCTATTTTATGACAAGAGCAAAGAAATTTGCATTGTTTCACCTCGTTCATAGAAATCTATTCTTTGAGGAAGAACACATGTCCAAGCCATAAAAAGAATACACATAATTTAGGATCTGAACTTAATTAATCTAATTCTTTATTATTATCTATGTCTAGTCTTTTTACGGAGTAATTAATTCTGAGAAAAAAAAAAAAAGATCAAGCAGAAAAACCTACTCCTAAACAAGAACATGTCTGCGTGGACAGATAGGTAATACTGAACATGGCCACTATGTTTACTTTTTATGAGTTTTAGGTGTTACCCTATGAAATTGTTGGAAGATTTTTAGACCATGTCTTCTCTGTAGAATATTCTTGTTCATGGCAATGGAGAAGTAAAATGTCTCCAACTTTCTTGCAATAAACTTCCTATAACAGTGTGGCATATGTGAGGATTAACTAGAAACAATCAAAAGAAGTAAGAAGTTTTTGTTGCAGATTCCAAAATAACAAACATATGTAAAGGGATCTTTGTTAATATTAATACGGGTCCTTTTATATTGCTGGAGAGAACAATTAACACTTCTCAGTGTCCATATGGAAAATCAGGAATAAGTAAGAAACCACTATTCTCCTTTTATGGTTAAATTCAGGGACCTATAAACTGAAGAAAGCAATGAAAGTATTTGACTACTGCGTGTTTTGAAAGAAAGAATGAATGCAATGTTTTTAACGTATTTATTCTATGTCAAGCACAGTGATAGGCAGTTCTTGAATTATTATGAATTTAAATACCTCAAAATTCTTCGAGGTGAATAATATCTTCATTTTCCAGATGCAAGAACTGAGAATCAGAAAGCTACCCAATGTCAGACTGTTAGAAATGAATATTATAATGTTTTACAAAATTCACTGTGATAAATTGGTCATTATTTCTGAAAACCTGGAAGTAAGGCTTTAACTAGATTTTTGAAATGTGTTAGATTATTCTTCATTTTATATATCTGGGTGAGAGAACTTTCTATTAGGGGTCAATCACAGGTTTATGATAAGATGTGTAGACAGATGAATATGTATTGTGTTTTTAAGAATCAAGGAGGGAGAGAGGCTTAATATGAAAGACAAGAGGGAATAGAGTTCAGAAAAAAAATTGTACAAAGGTTGGCAGATTTTGCTGTTTTGAATGTGAGCATAAAGAAAAAAAGACTGTGATTGCTTAATGTTTTCTGGCTCTATTGTTTAAACATTAAAGCCTTTAATAAATTTTTTGAGAATGTAGAAAGAATACCAGTTTTAATGAAGCAACAGATTCTTTCATATTAAGAGATATTAAATTTATCATGAGGAGGATGTTAATCTTGGATAAGAAAATTCTCCAAGATCTTGATATTTTAAAATTTAAAGAAAATGAAAATAGACATCTTTGGGATGTTGGTATTCACAAACTCAACAAGCTGCTATTCCCATAGTGTTCACTACTAAAGAATTACTTACAAACTAGTAAAAAATATAATAAGATAGCCTGTTGTTGTTAAGTGTCGTAGAGTTGATTACAGCTCCTAGCCAGCCTATGAACAGTTAACCTGAACCTTGCCCTATTCTGTGCTGTGCTCATGAACTCTGACACACTAGAGCCCATTGCTGAAGTCACCATGTCAATCCGTCCTGTTGGAAGTTTTCTCCTCCCTCTCTGACCGTCCATATTTGCAACGATGATGTCCCTTTCCAAAGAATAGCCTCAGCTAGCTACATTTCCAAAGAATGACAAAGTTTCACTATCTTTGCTTCTAAGGAAGTGTTCTGGCTGCACTTTTCGCATGATATATCTGTTTGTTCTTTTGGTAGTCCATGAGATATTCAGTGTTCTGCAACACAACTCAAAGGTATCAATTATTCTTCTGTTGTCCTTATTCTTTGTCCAGCTCCTTGATGCATAGCTGGTAATTGAGAAGACCATGGCCAGAATTAGGTACGCCTTCATTTTCAAACTGACATTATTGCTCTTCAGCACTTAGGGGAGGTCCCTGACCATAGATTCTCTCAAATCAATACATCTCCTGATTTCTTGACTGCTCTTACCAAGTGTATTGATTGTTGATCCAAACAAGATGAAATCGTTGACAGCTTTAATCCTTTCTTTATCGTAATGTAGACTCTAGATCCTGTCATGACTTTGTTTCTTGATGTTAAGGTATAATCCATATCAAAGGCTGCATGTAGTCCTTGAGCAACAAGCATTTAATATTTTCTTTTCTTTCAGCAAGCAAAATTGTTTTATCTACATTACTTAGGTTATTGATGAAATCTTGATGATTCTTCATCCAAACCTGATGCCATGATCTTCTTCGTGGAGGCCAGCTACATGAATTATTTGCTCAGCATACAGCTTGAATAGATATGGAGAAAGGATGTAACTCTGACACACATCCTCCCTGATTTTAACCATGCAGTTTTCCCTTGTTCGGTTTGGGCAACAGCTTCTTAGTCAAATATAGATTTTGTATGAGTACAATTAAGTGCTTTGGGATCCCCATTCTTCTCAACGTTCACCATGATTTATTATGATCCATTCAGTCAAATAGGTTTACATAGTCAATAAAACAGATACAGACATTCTTTTGGTATTCTGTATTTTCAGTCAATATCCATGAGATATTAGCAATGAATATTGCTGGTACCATGGCCTCTTCTAACAAAAACAAAAACAAACCAAAAAAACCCCAAAAACAAAAAAACCCCGGCCTTAATTTCAGGTAGTTCCCTGTCAATGTACTGTTTTAGCTACTTTTGAATGATTTTCGACAGTATTTTACTTTATGAAATATTAATTATATTATTTTATAATTTCCTCATTCTTTTGAATCATCTTTTTTTAAATAGGGACAAATACCTATCTTTTCCAATCAGTTTGCCAAATAGTAGTCCTCCAAATTTCCTGGCATAAACTGGTGAGCACCTCCAGGCTGCATCTGTTAGTTGAAACAAAGCAATTGGTATTACAACAATTCCTGGGACCTTATTTTTGCCAATCTCTACACTACTACTTTAACTTCATTTTCCTAATCATTGGCTCTTATTCATATGATACCTCCTGAAAACTTTCAGTGTTAACAAATTATTTTTGGTACAATAATTCTGCATATTCCTTCCATCTTATTTTGATGCTTCCTTTATCATTCAAGAATTTGCCTATAGTATCATTTTAGTACTACAATTTCTGGCTTGAATTTGTTGTTCAGTTCTTTCAGTTTGAGAAATGGAAAGCAAATTGTTTCCTTTTTATTCTCTTAATCTAGTTCTTTGCACGCATCATTGTAACATTTTATTTTATATTCTCAAGTTGCTCTTTTGAAATCTTCTGTTCAGGTATTTTACTTCAATATCTCTTACTTTAGTTTTGGCTTCTCAATGGTGTAATGCAGTTTTCATTGTCTCTTCTGAGAATATCCAGTTTGGTTTTCACTTTCTCCCCCTTGTTTAGAATGACCTTTTGTTCTCTTCATGGTTGAGATCTCTGATGTCCTTTCCCGTAGTTCCTTGGTCTTCAGTCATTAATGCTCAATGCCTCAATTCCATTTTTGAGATGTTTCTGAAATTCAACTGTGATATACTCAAGGTTGTGTTTTGATTCCTGTGGATTAGCTTTCATTTTCTTCAGCTTCAACTTGAACTTACACAATGTGTAACTGGTGGTCTGTTGCACAAACAGCATCTGGTCTGGTTTTGACTTGTTTCTCCAATGATTCTTTCTGCAAATACAGCCAATCTGATTCTTACACAACCCATCATATGAGGTGTAAGTAGAAACTCACCATTTGTGCTTTTTAAAAAGGTATTTATAATGAATAAATCATTGAGTGTATGAAAGGCAATCATTTGATCTCCAACCTCATTTCTTTCACCACATTCACACTTAGCAATTACTATTTCTTCCTCATTGTTTCCAATTATTTTTGTTCCTGTCATCCATAATTACTAACGCATCTTTATTGCATGTTTGGTTCATTTCAGACTATAAAAGTTGATAGAAATGCTCAATCTCCGTATCTTCCCTTTAGATTTTGATGCATATATTTGAATATTAGTTGTATTAACAGGTCTTCCTAGTATGCATATGGATAGTAAACTATGACTCACAGAACTATACTTGGATGAATCTTGAAATGGCCTTTTTAACTGTGAATACAACACCATATTTCCTCAATTTTTTATTCCCAGCATAATGAATCGTGTGATTATCTGATTCAAAGTGATCGATGCTTGCCCATCTCCGATTACTGATGCCTAGAATGTGAATCTTCATGTATTCCATTTCAGAATTGACAACTCCTATGTTTTTTCTGCATTCATATTTTGTACATTCCATGTTCTAGTTGTTAATAGCTGCTTACAGCCATTTCTAATAATTTTAGAGTGACTTCCTATCTGAGTTTTATGTCTAATACTATAACTACCCAATGTTTATAGGTTTTCTGAAGTTCCTTTTTTTCAGAAGTGGATGGTCAGTCCTTCTTAATAGACTGTCTTAGACTAGGAACACTGTTATTGCCTCACCACCATGGGTAACTCTTCTGGTACTTGATCTACTGGTGGCACAGATTCTGGCATTAGAGTACTCCATAATCTACACCAGTATAACAGATTTTCAGATGAATGCTATACTAATGTTGTTGTTAGGTATCGTCTAGTTGAGTAAAACCCATAGCAACCCTATGAATAACTGGTTTGAACCCTGTCCTTTACTGTGCCATCCTCCCACTTCCTGACACATTAGAGCCTATTGTGGTAGACATCATGTCAATCCATCCAGTCCAAGGTCTTTCTTTCCTTTGATAACCCTGTACCTTTCTGAGCTTTGCTTCTCTGTACTGTTGTTATTGTTAAGTGCTGCTAAGTTGTAGACAACTCATAAGGACCCTATGAATGAAAGACCTGAACACTTGTATAACTTTTACCATTTCTCCATTTTCATAGAGTTTCTGGAGGCAAGCTATTTTGGAAGTGGATGCCCCTCCTGCTTCCAAGCTTATTTTAATCAGGGAGCTCCACCAAACACTGTCCACCATGGGTAACAATTATTGCATTTGACACATCAGTGTCATAGTGTTTGTTCAGCATCACAGCAGCCACAAGTTACCTCTGCACAGCAAATGCACAGATAGACCAGTGCTATACCACTTAGAAGAATGCTTGACCAAAAACAACTAAACCCAGGCCTGAGGGCTGCAGATTAAAATCCCCCACCTTTGGCTTCATAGCATAACTTTTTATTTTCTAGGTCAACAGAGATCTCTTTATGTTATCATTGTTGTTAGGTGCTATTGAGTAGTGACTCATAGCGACCCTATGAATGAAAGACCAGACCACTTGTATAACTTTAATCATTTCTCCAATTTTATAGAGTTTCTGGAGGCAAGCTATTTTAGAAGTGGAGGCCACTTCTGTTCCCAAGCTTGTTTTAATAGGAGCAAATAATAATACTCAAGCCTCTACTTATCTAAGATAGAAAATACTTGGCAACATGTAAATCATTCCCCAATAACTGAAGTGGATAGGTGTTGTACCTCTAAAAGCAATCATAAAGATAACCAGGCATATAAATATCATGTTACAGGACACCCCTTTTCAGATCACCACTGAAGCCCATCGCAGTGCAGCAGAATGGGGTCCTGAATAGGAGTATTGGTGCAGACACTTGTACACATGGATCTTTTGTGCTTGTTCTTAGCACAGGCCCAAGGGCTGCTAGGCCTCAGAGGTTAAAGGTACCTGGTGAGGAGGCCACAGATGCCTACAGATTTTCTCCCCACTCCTCTGCAATTACATACTTCTTTAAGGAACTCTGTTTATCTTAGTGGTAAATGAAATTTACTTAACACAATGTTGATATACTGTTGTTGTTATGTGCCATCAAGTCACCTGTGATTCATAGAGACCCTATGTACAATAGCTCTGAAACCTGCACTATCCTGAGCCAACCTTATTATCTCTGACACACCTACCCCCATTATCCCAGTAACTGAGCCAATCCATTTCATTGGGGATCTTCCTTTTCTGCACCATCCCTCCAATATCTCAAGCATTATGTCCCTCTCCAAGGACTAGTCTTTCCTTACAACATGTCAAAAGTATGTCAGACAAAGCTTCAGAATCCTTGTCTTCAAAGAAAAGCCTGCTTTCACCCTCTGCAAGATGAACCTGCTAGTTTATTCAAATCCCACTGCCTTTGATTTGGGACTGATGCATAGCTGACCTTCTAATAGGTTTTCAGAGACTGTAAATCACACAGGAGATTACTCATCTTTCTCCCATAGAGTGGCTGGTTGATACAAACTGCTTGCATTTGGGTGACAGCATAAACTCCTTCCACAATAGGCCAGTAGAGTTCTTACATGAGACATGGTTATAAATTGTTGTGTGCTATCAAGTCAGAACCCATAGCTAACTCTTCAGTGGGTTTACAAAGGCAGTAAATTACATAGGAGGAGATTGTCCATCCTTACCCCATGGAGCAGCTTGTGTATTTGAACTACATGCTTTTACGTTTCAGTGAAGCTATTGAAATTAACTATTTTTTTAATTTTCCTTATTAATTTTCCATAATTTCTAATTAATTGTTGTTATTTTATGTACCATCAATTTGGACCACCTCATAGCTGATCCTTCAATTGGTTTTCAAGGGAATAATTTTCAGAGAAAAGAAATTTTCCATGATTTTTCTTGCAGAGTAGCTGGTGAATTTGAACTTCTTACCTTTGCATTAGCAGCACAAGTCCTTACCAGTAAACCGTAAGTGATCTCTTCCAATGAGTAGTAGTTTGCAATTACTCCCAATCCACATTTTATTAGCAAACTTGAACTGTGTTCAAAAACCAAAATCACTGCCATTTGGTCAAGTTCTGACTCATAGCAGCCCTACAGAACAAAGCAGAACTGTCCCATAAGTTTATTTCTATAAATTTTTTAACAGAAAATGTATAGAAATAGATTACTGTGTCTTTGTCACTAAAGACTCTGGTTGGTTTAAATTGCCAACCTTTTTCTTATAAGTGATGGGTTTATCACTGTATCATTGAGAGTTCTATTTCTTTGTTGTTGTTGTTTTCATGTGCCTTTGATTCATTTACAACTCATAGTGACCCTATGTATAATAGTTCTGAACCTTGATCTATCTTGAGGCAACTTCATTGTCTCTGGTACACCAACCCCAGATACCCTAGTCATTGAATCAATCAATCTCTTGCAGGGTCTTCTTCTCTTGTGCTGTCCTTCTACCTTTCCAAGTATGATGTTGCTCATCAAGAACTGGTACCTCATTGCAACATGCCCAAAGTATATCAGATGGAGCTTCATAATCCTTGTCTCTAAGGAGCAACCTGGTTTCACCCCCTCTAGGACAAATCTATTTGTTCTCTTAGCAGTCCATGGTATATTCCATGGTATATTTAAAGGCATCAATTGTGAAGATCATGGCCTGGATCAATTGCACCTTAGTCTCCATACTGACCTCATTGTTCCTCCATCATTGCTGTTGTTGTTGTTATGTGCCGTCGAGTCGCCTGTGACTCATAGCGACCCCCTCCATCATTACTCTGGAGAAATTTTTTTTTTAAATTGCTGTTTTTTCTCAGAATACAAGAAGCTTTAGTGGGTAGAGAATTAGATTGCCAATTAAAAGGAAGACATTTCTAATCCACTAGTTGTTCCATAAGAGTAAGATGGGCAATGTTCACCTGTGCAATTTATTGCTTCTGACAGCTCATTGGAGAGTTAGGTAATGAGTCACTTCCATCTATGTACAAGGAGTTTCAGTGTTTATTTTATTTCATAATTGTTCCCTGTTAATATATCTTTTTCTACATTAAAGAAATATTTTTTGGGTCTAGAATATGCTCCTTTTGATAGAGAAAAATAGAAACTGGTAGAGATAATAGAAAAGTAGAGACTGGTAGAGCTAATATAGTAAAGGTGTGTGTATTTGTAATTAAAATTAATTTCTGATTTTCTCATTGATAGATTGAGTAGATAATGTTGCTCTTACAGAAGGAAAACAAGTACATCATATGTTGATAGCTTATATACCTATTATCTCTTAGAATATTGTGTTTCCTTTCATTGTAGATTATGGTTTGGATAAGGGTGCATTAGTAGCCGAGTGGCAAGAAGCTGCACTGTAATTCAAAGGCATGCACTTCAAAACTGCCAGCTGTTCCACGGGAGAAGGATGGAATTAACTGCCTCTGAAAACCTGCCAGAGGGTCAGCTATGAGTCGGTTCCTACTTGATGGTATACAACAACAATAGTTTTGGATATGTTTGAGATTCCAATTTTTTAACAAAGCATGAGTTAGTTGGATTTATAATTGAAAAGCAAAATATTAGTATAGTTATCATTATGCTTCTTGTATGAGGGTCTTGAGTACAACTCACGAAAAATTAACCTGAACCCCATCCTGTCTTGTGCTATCCTTGTCATCTATCATGCTAACACTGTGCATTCACTTTGTGATAGACTAAAATTATCTTTTGAGGCTCTGTTGTTAATATTTCAAGACCAGATTCAGAATTGATAGTGAGAAATCATGTTACCATTAGTTTCTAGAAGAGCAAAAAAAACAACACACCTAAGTGAGTAAGATGCTCAATTTTTGAAGTAAAACACAAAGAAGTGATAATTAATACCAGTTTATGTTGTTGGAAGCAGGAGTGGCATCCGCTTTTTAAACAACATGCTTCTGGCAACTCTATGAACTTTGATAAATGACAATAGTTATAGAAAGGCTTCTGGCCTTTTATTCATAAGGTCATTATCAGTTATGCTTGACTCAATGGTAATCAACAACAACAACAACAAGAAATTTGTGCTGAGTAAATAAACATAAAATAGATTCAAAGCTAAGAAATACTTATTTCGATGGCTGAGACGAAGAGAATCCAGAAGGAGACTGAAAAATGTATAGTACGAAATAGATAAGAAACTTTTTGAGGAATTTTAAATTCTTTTTCTCTATGGCCATTATTTTATATCACAAAGTAAGATTAAATTTATTTTCAAGATATCTTAGTAAATAATAGATTTTTGTATACTTGGCATCTATTTAAAAACACTCTGGCTCACAATATTCCATTTCTCTGAGAATAAAAAACTTACATATATGAGTTTATATTTGATAATAGAGAGAAGTTTCAGTGTATATTGTAACCAGAAAATTAAAGTTGTTCTCATACATTTTTGCAGAAGAAATTTTAACAAAATGTATGTGTGTTTTTATATATTTTCGTATGTATCAAAATAATATTCAAATTAATAATGAATACTTTAAGTTGAGTAAAACATATGAAAAAAGTGTAAGATGATCCTTACAGACATTCTTTCACAGATAATACCTTGGGGCTATTAGTTTTACAATATCATTTCAATAAATTTCCAAATATCAACCAATTTTTATTTTATTCAAACTGATTCAGACCATATGTAGCATGTACACAATTATCCAGGTAATATGACAGTAAAAAAACAAAATTGAGATTTCAAAATAATCTGAGATGATAAAATTGGAAGTACATTTTGATTATTAATCTAGATTTAAAATACAATGTGGTAACTAATACAGTTAATTTGTACATGGGGAAGTTTTATTTGCAAGGAATCTCTTGAGAAAGACAGGAAATGTTGTTATTGTCACACATCAGGTATAGATGTGTGAGTGATACTGGCATTTAGTAGGGAAGAGGTCAGAGTTATTAACATCCTAGAATGCACAAGACCATACTACAAACACATCTTTTAGTTAAAAAACCAAGAATTCTGAGATTGAGAATTTTAATGTTACAATTAAGTTTTCAATAACTATGTCACTACAGATTATTAGGAAATATAAACATTGTTTAATAGAGGATATTGTTAAAATAGAGTTTTCTTATTGAAAACAACTAGCAAAAGTAGATCTCTGCCTGCCAGCATATTTAAATTCAACATTAAGCTATTAGGGGTGCAATTAAAGCGTAATTGTGACAGAGGGAGACATAAAGTAATTAAAATGTGATATAGGAGATTAGTCTCATGACACAGGGAAAAAATATTTTAAGAAAACATCGAAAGATAAAACTAAAATGATTAAATTACATCAAAATTATACCATGTCTATATAATGAAGGATGACATTGATAATTTTAATTAATGAATGACTGAATTAAAAGATAGGCTCATTACTTAAAACTGACAAGTGATTAATAAACATACAAGGTAATATATGCAATATTATCATCAAGTAAAAAGAGGGGAGGAGTAGCAAAATATTATATAGGGAAAGGGTAACAAAAATTAATTTATAGAAGTAAAAATCTTAAATGCTAAAAACACAAACTGAAAAAAGTTTCTTTTTAAATGAAAGTAAAACAAAACAAAAGCAGAAATATACCATCTATACAACTGCCCAAAAGATAAAGCTGTGTATTTTCAAATGTTGGAAAGTCTATGAAAAAGGAGTTGATGCAATGTGAGGGTGGCAGACTCTGACCTTTCCTAGTTTCTTTAAGGGGAACTGTTTCCATCAATAATGTCCATGAAGTCATGTAAATAGCTACATAGTCAGAATACGCCACCCAACATGATCCTGCACCTATTTTTACCATTGAGTCCAATGTTCATTACAAGACTCACAGACTTTATTCACAGTTGTAAGGTTTCTTAGAGAACTAGGTTGGAGAATGCAAGAGACAAAGAATGTCTCACCTTACAAGTTCAGGTTGAGTCCAGTAGTCCCAAGTCAGATTACCAATTAGTGAAAGTCCAGGTTCAGTTTAACAGAACAAATTCAAGAAGCCTTAATTTTCCTCAATCATCCAGCAAACCTTATGTCATAGCAGTTATACATCAGCTTTGCTTTCAATCATCCAGTAAGCAAAACCTTTAACTGTGTCTTTTATTTCTGGGATTCCTCTAGTTAAACCTTACCAACGTCTCTTCACAGCCTCTCCACCACTGTCACTGCCATTTTTTTCAGTGTAGAACACACCCTCTTATATTGGTCCCAAATCTGTTGATGACTTGCATGACCACTCATCCACAGTTAATGGTAGCTGGTGACTATCCCCTAACAGGTGCTAATATAATGGCTAGAAAAGACAATTTGTCAAGGGTTCTGACTCTCTAGAAATGAACTACCCTCACACATGACTGCTGGGAATAATGTACTCTTAATTGAGTATGATTAAAACAGTACAATTTTAGGCTGAGTCCTTTAGAGAAGCAAAATCAATGAGTTAGCAGGGCAATTCCCTATGGACTAAGCCAACAGAGTTTTCTAAGCCTGATTAATCCAATGCTGGCAGTTAATGCAGGTTGCTGGTTCAAAGCTAAAGTCTTGGATGTGACTAATAATATGTAGGGTTCAGGTTAAACAAAAGCTACCTCATTTTGCCAAAGAGGACACACACACACATCCCCCTCAGAGCAGTGCAAGGCAGGTTATACAATTATGGATCCTATGGATTTTCCTGTACTGGTTATAGGCTGTTACCAAGTTGAGAGTGTTAGAGTCCACTCTAATTCTTTTATTTTTAATAAAGACCTATCATCATCAGACCATATAAGAAGGAATAATATACAACACTATATAACTTCCACATTATTTCATTGCATCAATGCTAATCCAGAAAACCATAGTCATGTTAACATACAATCTAAATCCTTCCAGTTTTTATATTGACATTTGGTCTCTAGATTGATATTTATGCAATGAAATAATCATGAAAATAATTCTGAAAATATAAAATAGATTTATATTATATTTATATTGCTTTAGCTCCAGGGTCTCTGTTCTTCACTCAAGTTACACGCAATTTTCATGAAGTTATGTCATCTTCAGTTTCTTTAAGTCATGATAGCAAAAAGTATTGAATATCTCATGATTTTCCAAACGAGCAAATCAGTCTATTTTGGAAAAAGTGCAACCAGGGTGCTTCTTAGAAGCAAAGGTGATGAAATTTTGTCTCATATAATTTGAGCATACCATCCAGGAGAGCCGCTCCTTGGAAAAAAAACACACAAAAAACTACTTCTAGGAAAAGTAGAGGAGCACATGACCCTCAAGGAGCAAGACTAATACGGTGACAGTAACAAGGGAAGATTATGGCAGATATGGTGACGATGACTCAGAATAGAGCAAGCCTTTGTTCCTATGCTCACTATGAATTGTAGTTGACTGAATGAATAGTAGAAGAACAAGAAGTTTCTTTATCTGTGAAATGCTAACTCATTGAATAAAGGGAATTAAATGCTGCAACATCAAAGTCCACATACAAAATAATTTGAGTACTCAGTAGAAATGTTAGTTTATTTATTGTAATTAATAACATAAAAATCTCTGGTGGCAGAATGGTAAGGAGTTGTGCTGTCAACCTAAAGGTAGGTAGTTCAAATTCCCTACTTACTACACTCTAGAAAAATGAGCAATCTCCTCCCATGTGATTTACAGCCTCTGAGCACTGGCTATCAGGTCAGTTACAAGTGTTTTCCCACTTGATAGTATATCATTAACAACAACAATTAATAACATACTATGTTCAGAATTACTACTGAGTAATTTATTTATGGCCTTGCTGACAGGAATGAGCTTGGAGATTACAGAGTAGAATTTTGTACAATGAATGGTTTATTTTTTGCAAATAATTTAAAAAGACATAAATGACTAACTGTGGAACAGACCATCAACTATTCATATCCAAGTTCAAACTGACATAAGGAAATTTTTTTAAAGTACAGAAAAACTAAAATATGATATTGAGTGTATCACAACTGAATTTTAAAACTGTCTTGGAATGTAAATGAACGACTGCATACAAAACTATGCACATACAGAAACACAACATATATTAATAATGATTAAAAATATCTTTGATGCATTGAACACTAATAACTGAATATCTAATGAGTTATGGCATGGCATCAAGGGTGTCATCCAGAGAGAAAGCAAAAGATCATTATAAAGATTGAGGAAAAAAGAAAAGAGCAAAATGGATGTCAGAAGGGACTCTGGAACTTGCACTGGCATGAAAAGAAGACAAAACAAGGGGAAGGAATGCTGAGGTAAGAGAACTGACCAGACGATTTCAAACGACAACTAGAGCAGACAAATCAAAATACTATAATGAAATGTGAAAGGAGCTGGAATAAAAAAAATAAAAATAGAAGAACATCCTAAGCATTCTCAAGCTGCAAGAATTACAGAACCAATTCAAGCCTTGGATTACAACACTGAAGGATTCTATGGACAAAATTTTGAATGACGCAGGAAACCTTAAACGAAGATGGAAGAAAGACAGTCACTGTACCAAAAAAGAATTGAGTGATACTGAATCTTTTAGGAAGCAGCATATCATCAAGATAAATAGTACGGAATGATGAAATTCAAACTGCACAAAAGCATTGGAAAAAAATAAAGTACCAGGAACTTATGAAATTCCAATTCAGATATTTCAGAAAACAGATGCAACCCTGAACATACTCAGCAGTATCTGCCAAGAAATCTAGAAGACTGCTAAATAGCCAACTGACTGAAGAGAGCCTTATTTTTTCTGAATAAAAAAAAAAAAGCTGATCCAACAGAAAGTAAAAATTTTCAAACAATATCATTAATATCACATGAAAGTAAAATTTTGCTGAAGGTTATTAAAAAAAACCGGGAATAGTGTAATAAGGAGTTAGTTTTCTGAATTTCAAGCTAGATCTCAAAAAGGCCACGGCTCAAAAAGTCATTGTTGACTGGGTATTTACTGACAGAATACAATACCAGAAAGATGTTAACTTGTGTTTAATTGATTACACAAAGGCATTTGATTGTGTGGATAATAACAAAATATGGATAGATTGAGAAAAATGGGAATCCCAATGCACTTAATTGTGCTTGTATGAAAATTCTACATGGACAAGAAGTAGCTGTCCAAACAGAACACAGAAACACTGTATGGGTTAAACTCAGGAAAGGTGTGTCTCCAGGTTGTGTCCTTTCCACTATACATACTTAATCATATGCTGAACAAATCATTCAGAAACAGGACTATACGAAGAAGAATGTGGCATTGGGATTGGAGGAAGATTCATCACCAACTTGCTTTATGTACGTGACACAATCTTGCTGCAGAAATTGAAGTAACTTGAAACACTACATGAAGAAGTTCAGAGATTATAACATTCAATATGGGTCCTCAACAGGAAGATGACTATTGGAATAACAGACAACATCATAATACATGGAGAAAATTTCAAGTCAGTAAAATGTTTCATTTTATGTGGATGCACAATCAGCTTCCATGGTAGCAGCAGTCAAGAGATCAATCATGTGTAGCATTTGACAAAACTTCTTCCAAAAACCCCTATAGAGTCCTAAATAGCAGATGCATCCATTTAAAGACATTGGATCCAAGCCATGATCTTCTCAACTACTTCTTACATGTATGAAAGTTAATAAAGAGGAATTGATGTCTTTGAATTGTGTTGTTGACAAAATGAATTAAATATGCCATGGACTGTTAAAACAACAACAAACCTGTCTTTTGTAGGGAGTGCAACCAGAGTGTTTCTTAAAGGAAAGGATGGGGACATTTCATCTCATTTTGAGTATCTCCTAAAGAGGAACCAATCCATTGACAAAAAACTCAAGCTGGAAAATGTGGAGTCAGAGAAAGTGTAGAAGACCCTCTAGAAGATGGATTGAGAATGTGACTACAATAATGGACTTAAGCATGAGAACAGTGCAAGCCAGAAAAAGATTCTGATGTGCTGTTTATAAGACTGAGGGGCACGCCCTCTATGAGGTGGATTGATTCAGTGACTGGGTTAATCGGGATGGGAGTGTCGGAGACAGTGCGATTGGCACAGGACACAGCAGAGTTTAGGGCTGTTGGACATAGGGTCGCTTCGATGGCACATAACAACAACAACAACAACAACAATAACAACTATGAGCTGTAGTTAACTCAATGGCATATAACAACAACATCTATGTAGTTAAAATTATTTATTGATTGTAGGTCCATTCTTAGAAAATGAATATAAAGATTTCACAGAAGCAGAAACAGAAGAAAATCTTGCTTCCATGGAACTTTCAAAATTGTAGAGAGTCAGAGAGCTGGACAATGACCAGGGAGGATAGAAGGAGAATTAATGCTTTTGAGCTTTGGTGTTGGAGAAGAGTGCTGAGGGTACTATGGACCACTAAGAAAACAAACAGATTCATCCTGGAGAGGGTTAAACTGGGCTGCTCCTTGGAGGCAAGGATTCTGAAACTTCATCTGACATACTTTGGCCATGTTGTAAGGAGGGACCTGTCTTTGGAGAAGGACATCACGCGTTGGAGGGTGGAGGGCAGGCACAGGAGGGGAAAGCTCTCTGGGAGGTGGATTGATTCTGTGACTGGGGTAATCAAGATGAATGTGTCGGAGGCAATGAGGTTATCACAGGACAGAGTAGAGTTTAGACCTGTTGTACATAGGGTCGTTATGAGTTGCAAGCGACTCGATGGCACATAACAACAACAACAACAAAATAATGTGTCCACGATAAATTATTAAGATGCAAAACAGAAAATAATGGCAAAAACTATAATATAAAATATAGAAGAAAATGGGATGGGGTTAGGTCAGCGTGTGTGACATTTTACTTACGTAATTGTAGAACTCATATTTAAAACAAAAATAAACCAAACACCTAACTAACATTTATGTAAAATTCACATGGAAAAAATTATGAGTCATAAAGGTAACCTGAAATAGAATATATTTTTCCTTAATCTTGAAAACAAACTAAGCCCCCCGCCCCATCATAGCATAGAATCTTTTGTCTTTAAATGGTGATCTATACTGACTCTAGTAAATACTTTTGTTTAAACATCTTCATTGTGGTCAATATTAATAGAACCACACTCAATTGGTGTTAGTAATTATAGATTGATTATAAATTTCACTATCTTACTTTCTCTCATTGCCATTGACTTGGCATTGACTCAAAGCTAAACTGTCACATGATTTTGTTGTTGTTAGAGTTGAGTATGACTCATAGCAACCCTACGGACAGGCAAACTGAACTCTGCCCTATCCTGTGCCATACTTACCATTGTTGGTATGTGCTGTCGAGTCGCTTATAACTTATAGTGACCTTATGGACAATAACTTTGAGCCCTATCCTATTCTGAGCCTATCTCACTGTCTCTAACACACTTATACACATTACCCTAATATCTGTGTCATTCATTCATATCCAAAGTCTTCTCTTGCACTGGCTCTCTACCTTTCCAAATATGAAGTCTGTCTCCAAGAACTGGCCGCTCCTGGCAACATGTTCAAAGGACGTGAGTTGGAGCTTAAAATCCTAGTCTCCAAAGGACTAATTGGTTTCACTCTCTCACGAACAAACTTGTTAGTTCTCTTAGCAGCCCGTGATATGTTCAAAACTCTTCTCCAGCATCACAACTCAATAACATCAATTCTTCTGTTGTCCTTAGTCATTGTCCATCTCTCAGATGCATAGCAAATAATTGCGAAGACCATTGCCTGGATAAGGTGCACTTTAGTCTCTAGACTGATATCATTGCTCTTCAGCACTCTAGAGAGTTCCCTTACAGCAGAGTTTCCTAGTGTAATTTGTCTTGATTTCCTGGCTACTAGTATGAAGAGTTTTGATAGTGGATCCAAGCAGCTGAAACAATCTCAATCTTTTCCCCATCTACTATGATGCTGTCAATTGGCCCAGTGGTGAGAATCTTTGCTTTCTTGATGTTACGCTTCAATCTATATTGAAAACTGCAGTTACTGTCCTTGTGAAACAAACACTTCAGGTTCTCTTCAGTTTTGGTAAGGTTGTGTCGTCTTATATTGCAGGTTGCTGATGAATCTTCCTCCAGTCCTGATGCCACATTCCTCCCATAAAGTATATCCCATCGAAGGATCTGTTTTGCATATAGCTTAAAAAATATGGAGAAAGAACACATCCCTGACACACTCCTTTCTATTCTGAGTCATGCAGTGTTTCCTAGCTCTTTTCTGAAAACTGCTTCGGGGAGTCGTTAAATGACATCGGAAGAAATTGCACAATTCCCTCCACCTCAAACCCTCTCCCACAGGTATTGGAGAATTCGAGTAGACAAGTGAAGTGACACTTAGGGGTTAGCAGTGTAACACTTTGCCAACTATCCCACCAGCACACCTTATATTTTCAGTCGTTCTATATCCTTATGTCTCTAGGAAAAAATAGACTTCTTGCTTAACAGGTATCTTTTAACGTTGTTGTTGTGCACCATTTAGTCAGAAATGACCCATAGTTGACTCTTCCATGGGTTTTCCTAGTCATTTAATCTAATGGGAGGAGATTGCCCATCCTTCTCCCAGGGAGCAGCTGGTGGCCTTGAAACTCATGCCTCTGGGATTACAGCACACTTTATTGCCAATAGGCTACTAGAGCTCCTTTTTAAATGTAGAAAATAATATTATTTTAAAATAAAAAGTTTACTTCATTTATATTTACAATAGTATGTGTCTAACTATTTAAAATTCTCATCTCATTTTACACTGTAAATTTGTACATGTTTGTTTCCAGCAAATCTCCTATGCCTTCTTGCTTGTTTATTTTGGTTTTATTAATCATATTTTGGTTGAATTACGGCTTTCCTCTCTCCACTCTCATTTTCTTTGTAATTTTGAAAGATAAACACTCAGTGTACACTGTCAGAATTGCATAAGAAATTTTGAAGTACTTTGCAAAAGTAACCAAAATCTTCACTCTCATCCACCATCCTACCTGAAGCCATTCAGCAGTATCTGAATGAAAATAATCTCTTTTATTCATGTGTGTGAATATTTTAAAAATCTATAACAAAGCCAACAGGCAAATATAACAGTTCTTTGTTCATACTTGAATATTTTTACTTTAAAATATATACATTATACTTTTAGGAATTACTCTAGCTATTGAAATATAAATCTTTAGATGTTCATAACTCCAACTTTAAAAACCATGTCATCAAGTAAAAACTGACTCATATCTGACCCTGCAGTAGTTTTTCAGAGATAGTAAATCACACACAAGATAATTATCCATCTTCCTCCCACAGAATTGTACTTGAACCACTAGAGAGACACCATCTTTGGGTTAGTAGTACAACTGTCAATGATATTGGCCACCAGAGCTCCTTTTCAGAGTATATCTGAATTTAATACTGTACCACTTCCTGTCAGAACCAACTTGATGGCAGTAGATTTGGGATTCATGTAAATTTATAAAATTCCCAATAATATAGTTCCTTTTGGCATAGTATGGAGTTGCCATTCCATAGGATTAAAATAAGCAAATCCAAAGCAGAAAACGGAGATCCATTACCATCAGGATAGAAGAGTTGAAAGTATGGTGTGTCCTCAGATCTAAGATCCCTGCACTGAAACTTCCTTTAACTTGAACACAGAGAACTGTAAGATTTGAAGAGAAAGTAGGCAACAACATGATGGTGAAAACAGAAGTGTCAGACTCAAGAAACTTGAGTGAGATAGATCTATAACTTCTTTGCCCATAGAGGAAGAAAACTGAGTACTTTTAGGGCAGATGGTTTGTTGTCGGAGAGGGTATCTCCAGGCATTAGAGGGTTAGCTTTGCCAACCCAAGGGTCAACAGCTTAGCACCTTTAGATCTAGGCTTATTTAGCAAAGAGTAGTCCTTTTGGGGTACTTAAAATTGGCGGATCTAAACGACCAGTCCTTGGAGAGGGACATCATGTTTGGGAAAGTGAGGGGACAGTGAAGGAGAGGAAGACCTGTGATTCGATTGATTGATTCAGTAATTGGGATAGTGGAAGTGGATGTGTCATAAACAATAAGGTTGGCACAGGATAAAGCAGGGTTTAGGGCTCTTGTACATAGGGTTGCTATGAGTCTCAAGCGACTCAACGGCACATAGCAACAACAACAAATTTTATAACACCTGCTGAAGTGGGGCTGAGTCTGTAGTGCAGAAGCTGAGGCCAGAAAGAGGAAACATCTTAGGAGAGATGTTGTCCTGAGTGCTCCTGAATTTGGATTATAATTTGTTGTTTTCCTAATAGACCACATAACTGTGAATAATATCTGTAGGCTCTGTGTGGCCACTGTAACAAGTTATCAAATCCACCAGAGAAGTAGTATATGTCATTGGAAAAAGGCAAGTGTTAGAACTGAAAGGTAGATTCGAAGTGTGGTAGAGAGGTCATCTCTGACCTCAGTAATTGACCTTGGCCTATTATTAATGCTATTGATTGGCATTTTTCCTCTTAAAGAAGTTAGAGGAGATTAGACACTATTGTCTTCATGCCCATGCCATTTTGTGTCAAGTCCTTTTCTGATAATTCTTATTTATGTGTCATCATATATTTTATATGTTTATTGTCTTTTCTTTTGACAGTAAGTCACATTTTTAGGCTTCTTCAAGTAATTTTTGGATTACAACCTAGTAACTCTGAATATCCTTCAAAGTAACGGGGGAAAATTCTATACTCTGTTAGTTATTCTGAAAATCTGAGTTTAGCTCTAAAACTTAGCTGTATGCTGCTTGGCAGCAGTCTTAGTAGCCTATTACTAAGCCAAGCAGAGGTAGACAGAGTTTATGCATGGAAAATAGCTTGGGTCTCATGTTTTATCCTTTTGAGTGTTCCCTATTTATTATCTAGTGGCTCTGATTAGTCTAGGTTTGTTTCTTTAGTTACTCAGGCCAAAAAAGTGGTAAGCTTTCCACTGGAATTTTAGTTAACAACTTGTTTCATGATGGAAAACTACATTATTCTTATTCATGGAAGCTCTGGTGGCCTATTCCATGGAGATTTGCACAGCTAACCCAAAAGGTAATCCACTCTGATTGTTCAAATATACCAGCAGATCTGCAGGAGAAAGATAAGCAATCTTCTCACATTAAATATATATTGTTGTCCACTGCTGTCAGTTTACTGGAACTAACTCATTTCTGACCCTGATTCAAATCTTCTCGTTGCTCTGCAGGATAGATTTACAGTCTCCTCTAGGGTGGTTTACAGCCTTAGTTGCTTGTGGGAGAATAAACGATGCATTAGAACCAACTTGTCTATGAGAGACAAATTCTCACTCAAGGATGATCTGTTTGTGTAGTCCATAGTAAGTTGTACTTCTAACCCAAGGCGTGGCCATCTCAGACAGTTTAAATCCAGCAGCAACTCTGAGGGAGAAATATGGGAAATGTCCTCTCGTTTTTATTATAAGAAACCTGATGAAGGCTAACTATGAATTGAATTGACTCCACGGCAGCAAAATCTTAATCAGAATTCTTACTTAATATTCTGACAGTGTGACAAGTTATATTCTTCTAAGCAAAACCTCTAGATGCCTCTGAAAACTCTATAAACTCTCTTATATATGTATAGAAATTATGTGAACTATAAAAGGGTTCAGGTCTTTTGTGCAAAGCTTACTCTGAGTCATATTTGACTTGATAACACTTAACCACTGCTAAATGAGACTAGTGCTGTTATATCTGGAAGAACATTCTTTCACTTTGCACATCACTCTTGTCAATGTGCTATATGAGGTAACCTGGGTTTGCTATGATGCTGAACCTTGTGCCATGAGGATATCAAATACCAGAATGGTTTCTCATTGTGAACAGTGTTTGGTGGAACTCCTAGTTATAAAGCAGATTGGGAGGCAGGCGTGGCATTCACTTCCTAAACCACATGCTTCTGGAAACTCCATGGACTTGGTTAAACATGATAGCAATGGAAAGCATTAAGTCTTTGTTCATAAAGTCACTATGAGTAGACTTCGACTTGACAGCAGTCAACAACAAAAACAAGGAAAGCCTGCAGCAATGATCTGCAGCAGTAAGATGAGAATTATCCTCCACATAAGAATTTATAATCTTGGAAACCAAATAAATGGTCACTATACATCAGAAATTACATGATGGCCTGTCTTTGTTCCGGGCTTCCCCATGCACATACACACAGATTTGTAAGTTGCCTTAAAGTTTCTTCCAACTCATAGTGATCACAATCGTGTAAAGCAGCAGCATTGACTCAGGATTTTCAAAGCTTTGGTATTTTTTTAATTATTATTAAATTTTATTACTTTTAATGAGCATTTACAGAGATTTGGGGTTCTCATTAATTCATTGTTGCACTGTTTTATCTACCCTCCTCCCCAGTTTGTTCTTCTTCCCCCCCATCCCCGAATGTCCGTTTTAATTGTCCAATTGCCATATTGCTTGTCAAAGCCAGTTCTGATCAATCTCCTTTGTCAGTGTGTCCTTTGCCATTCCCTATCACTCCTCCCTGAGAGAGACTTCACCCTGATTCATAAGGAAAAGGGGATGGCGTAGTCTTTT
>NW_006399904.1:4539466-4540836 GCF_000299155.1 Elephantulus edwardii | reverse complement strand
GTGTGTGTGTGTGTGTGTGTGTGTGTGTGTGTGTGTTTAAAATGAGAAATTAATAGTTTTGGAAGCATCATCCATCTCTGCTAGTTACTAGTTTTTACTGAATTCAATAGGTACTTGTAAAAGTTAATATTTGGAATCTACAACAAATAAAAAGGGAAAAATTTGTCTTATCTCTCAATACTCTCTACTCCAAAAACAGTACCAACTGTGTATTGTCTCTCAAAAAAGAGAATAAAACATTAATTTAAAAATAGTGTCTTTCTCTTGACTTTTGTATAATTTTATGAAAACAGAACTACTTCATTGTTTTTGTTTCAAGTAATAAACTCACTCTGCACTGTGCTTAAGTTCATCATTGCAACCAATTGTGTTAATTATCTTCTTGACTCTTCCTCTTCTTAGCTGACTTTCCATTGTCCAAGCATGATATCTCCTCCCAGGGACTGGCCATTACTGATAACCACAAGTATTTGAAACTAAATCCCACTATTCTTTCCTCTGCTTAGCAGTACTTCACCTGGACTCTTTCCCAGATGAATTTCTTTTCGTGGTATATTCAATATTTTTTACCAACTTCAAAATAAGAAGCCCTGGTGATGTTGTGTATAATCTGTTAGAGTGTAAACTGAAAGATTGTTCAAATCCACCAGCCATTCCCTCTTGTAAAGATTTACAGTTCTATAGAGAGTCACAGTAAATTGGTACCAACTCAAGGACAGTAAATTTCTGGTTTCTTCTGCAGTATTGCTGGATGGTTTTGAACTGAAATGCAGTTACTGTTGCTGATATGTATTATTGAGTCAGAACTGATTCATAGTTTTCAGACACAGTAAAATGCAAGGGAAGAGATTTTCCACCTTTTTCCTGTGGAGCAGCTGGTGAAATGTGTGCCTTCAAAAAAAAAATGTGTGCCTTCAGTTGGCAACACAGCTTCTTAGCAATAGGCCACCAGGGCTTCTTGAAATACAGTTAATGATAGCTAATTGTGCTAAAGAGGAATATTCTATTTTATATTATTGCACTTAGTATAAACTGATAGACACGCAAAGTTGTTTTAAAAGCACAACTTACTCAGGAAATTGTAATTTCTTCTGTATGAACCACTCAGCAAAAACTGACATTCTCAAATAAATAAGTTTCTTACTATTTTTAGTCTTGGTACAATTTTATGGTTTTCTTGACTGTCATGAGTGTCCATTTTTAAGTAGAAATTTGTAATGACTATCTCAGTTTGCGATGGGAATGTCTGTGGTTAGGGACCTCTCCAAAATACTCAAGAGCAACAGTGTCTCTCTGGAGACTAAAGTCCACCTGATACAGGCCATGGTTTTTGCAATCACTTGTTATGCATCAGAGAGTTGGACAATGAC
>NW_006399904.1:4530702-4537321 GCF_000299155.1 Elephantulus edwardii | reverse complement strand
AACCATATATATAAAAACCATATATCCATATATCTACAAAAGGCCCAAAGCCTTTCTATAACTATTGTCATTTTTCCAAGTACATATATAGTTATAGAAAATAAATTTAGGCAAACATAACAAATTAGCTTGAATTCATTCCTATTATAATTCTTATCATTAAATTTTATAAAGTTATTGAAATAATTATTCAAGTATTTAAGGAATAGCTAATATGAGAATAGTTTCCAAGGACTTTCTTAATTGTTCAGGAATCCCTGGATGACACAAAAACATTGAGAGTTCAACTACTGGTACAAAGATTGGTGATTATACTTTGTCGTAAGAAAGACCTCGTCCTTTTCATTCTCTCCGGCACCACCATGGCAGTCGGCAAAAACAAGCAACTTACAAATGTGGCAAAAAAGGAGGCAAGAAGAAAGTGGTTAATGCATTTTCCAAGAAAGATTGGTATGATGTGAAGGTGCCAGCAATGTTCAATGTAAGAAATATTGGGAAGACATTAGTCACAAGGACTCAAGTTATCATCTGATGGACTCAAGAGTCATGTTTTTAAGTGAGCCTTGCTGATTTGCAAAATGATGAAGTTGCGTTTAGAAAATTCAAGCTAATTACTGAGGATATTCAAGGCAAAAACTGTCTCACCAACTTCCATGGCATGGATCTTACCCAAGACAAAATGTACTCCATGGTCAAAAAATGGCAGACCATGATTGAAGCACATGTTGATGTCAAAACTACCAATGGTTATTTACTTCATCTATTTTGTGTTGGTTTTACCAAAAAAAAAAAAAAGCAACAATCGGATTCTAAAGATATGCTCAGCACTAACAGGTTCACCAAATCCTTAAGAAATCTATGGAAATCATGACCCCAGAGGTACAGACAAATGAACGACTTGAAAGAGGTGGTCAATAAAGTGAAAGACATAGAAAAGGCTTGACAGTCTATTTATCCTCTCCATGATGTGTTTGTTAGGAAAGTAAAAATGCTCAAGAAGCACCAGTTCCAATTGGGCAAACTCATGGTGAAGGTGGGAGCTCTGGAAAAGCTGCCAGAGATGAGACAAGGGCTAAAGTGGAATGAGCTGATGGCTATGAGCCACCAGTTCAAGAATCTGTTTAAAATTCAGACTTTTAATAATTACAAATAAGAATTATTATTTGTGAAAAAAAGAAAGACCTAGTGATCTTTTCCCAAAAAGTTACAATATTGAAAATCTTATAGAACACCTCTACTCTATACCTAAGAGGTCATCACTTTAAAGTCAGAATAGCTGTGGCACCAATTAAAACAAACATGTGAGATTTCAATCTTACAAAATTAAACAGTATTCCATAATGTCGTAAGATCATTTCTATGAATATTGATGTCTGCAACATTCATTCATTCATTCATAGCTGAGGTGATGCCATTTTTTTTCAAAGTCCTTAAAAGTTATCCAGTTGTTTTGCCTTTTAAAATGCACTTCACATATCTGATATCTTATCTTGCTCTTATCTGCACTGAATGAAAGATATTTTTCTTATTTCTTGTCATTAGCCTTTAACCCAGGCAATAATGTTGTCTCTCTTCTGCCACAACAAAGGCAATTAGGCAAAAAGAGTAAATTTAAAATTGCTGTCCTCACTCTAAGAGATGTCAAATTAAATGACCATGAATGAAGCAAAAGTCAATATATAACAGTTCTTACAATAGAAAATCTCTCCCCTGGCCTGCCTAAATCCACATAAGGGAAGAGAAAAACAGCACTAACTACTAAGTAGCCTGTCAACATTGAAGCCTTTCTCAGCTTTTAGGGATTTGTTTCAATATTGCCCTGGCTCTAAGCTTCACTACTTTAATTACAATTTAGATAACTAAGTGATTTTACCATAATGTATCACAAATTCCACTTTTTTTCTTTGTTATTCTTTTGTAAAAGCTAAATAAAGATATTTGAAATTAATCTTTGTGATTTGTTGACAAAGGCTTTGAAAAAAAGTATCTCTAAACCAAATATAAGATATTTGAAATTAATCTTTGTGATTTGTTGACAAAGGCTTTGAAAAAAATGCTTAGGTTCTGAGAGACTTTCAAAATTATTATTACCTTCTTTCTTTTGCAACTTTTCCAATTTGTGTGGGAAAGCACAATTGAGAGAAAATGCTTTATTGATTCCACTGGGAATGGTCTCTATTTTTCAACATTAAATCTAAGGTCTAAACCATAAATACCATAACAAATGATAAAAATATTTGAGTGATCGTACCAATTTAACTTTCCTAAACATATAAATTTCATTAAAAATCATTTATCATATCTAATTGCATCAACATGTCAATTTTCAAGAAGGTTAGTCCTTATAGTCTTCTGTATGCTCTGATGGAAGCTATAATTAGATAGAGTGAGCATTGTTGTTATGTGCCATGTAGTGAGAACTAACTCACAGCTGACATTCTGCAAGTTTTCAGAGACAACAAATAACATGGAGGGAGTTTGGGCATCTTTCTTCCATGGAGCAGCTGGTGGATTCAAATTATTTATTTTGAGTTGACAACACAATTCCTTTCCAATGAGCCACCGGATCTCCACATAATAAGCATTGTTGTTGTTGTTTACCTTCGCATTTGAACTGACCCATAGCTGACCCTCCGGTGGGTTTTCAGAGGCAGTTAATCACACAGGAGGTGATTGCTCATCCTTCTCCCACAGAGCAACTGGTGGCCTCGAACCAAGTGCATTAGGGGTTGCAAGGCTTCTTGCCACTAGGCCACCAGAGCTCCATAGTAACCATTTGTTGTTATGTGCCATAGAGTCACTTGTGACTCATAGCATCCCTAAGTACAATAGTCCTAAACCCTTCTCTGTCCTGTGCCAGTTGCACCGTCTCTGACACACCACCCGATTACCCCAGTCACTGATTCAATCCACCTCATAGAGGGTCTTCTGCTCCTGCGCTGTCCCTCCACCCTCTCAAACATAATGTCCCTCTGCAAGGATTGGTCCCCTCCTTAGAACATTTTCAAAGTATGTCAGACAAAGCCTCAGAATCTTTGACTCCAAGGGGCAGCCCGGTTTAACCTTCTCTAGAATGAACCTGTTGTTTTCTTAGCAGTCCCTGGTACATTCAATACTCTTCTCCATCACCACAGCTTAAAGGCATCAATTCTCCTTCTATCATCCCTGGTTATTGTCCAAATCTCTGACTCATAACAAGTGATTGCAAAAACCATGACCTGTATCAGACGCACCTTAGTCTCCAGAGTGACACCATTACTAAAACCATTTTTAAAACTGCATGTTTGCTTAGAACTGTATAAATGTATCATATTTCATCATAGAAATATATTAACTACTTCCCTACTAGGTTTTCTGTTTATTTCTTTGTTTTATTGCATGGACACACAAATAACAGTAAAAAGAAATCTGGACAGCATTAGTGTTATGGTGTAAAAACATTAATCCTTTGAGAAGTACTCTTTTTATCCCTTCATAAAACACTGCACCTTTGGGAAACATGATCACAATTAAAATATATTATATTATCACATTATATGATAAGGTATCTCACCTTACACAGAGAGGCAAATACAAAGTTTGGAAAAATATTTCATGTTATATTATAAATGGGTATGTACCTTTGATACAAAAATCATCACCAATAATTATGAATTGTATTCATATTTGATAATCAAATATAACTACTTCTTTGTGGCATTAATTACAATTCATAGCATTATGAATACTGGTAATACCATTACGAATAATGGTAATGACTACCATTATTTCCAAAATTATTTATTACTCTAAAAAGGAATTACCTAGCTGTGAGGCAATAACTCAACCAACTATAATAGTATATATTTCTTCTTTTATTTTAGATGTATTGCACTAAGCTTATTTTCAAAACTTATTTATTTGATAGCAAATGATAAAAAATGGCAACCTCAAAATCAAGAAATCACAAATTCTCACAACTTGAAAATTAGGCCGTATATAGGCATGATAGATGAAGTTTGAAATTGTCTATTATTTTCTTTTAGTTAAATCTGCAATCAATTCTTATAGTAGCAGCAGTTAAGAAATCAAAAGACGTGTTGCATTAGAAAAATTTGCAGTCAAAGACCTCTTTAAAGTGTTTAAAGACTAAAAAACATGTCTTACCCAAGCAAAGATCTTTTTAGTTACTGCATGTCCAAATTAGACAATGAATAAGGAAGACAGAAGAATTGATGTCTTCGAATTATCATTTTGATAAAGAGTATTGAGTATAAGATGGACTACCTCAAGAACAAAAGATTCTGTCTCAGAAGAAATGCAACCAGGATGCTCTTTAGAAGCAATAATGGTGAAACTTCGTCACACATAACAGTAGTTGAAAGAAGATTTCTTGTTTGGAATAGTAGAAAAGCAGCAAAAGAGGAAGATCAATGTAGTGAATTAACACAGGAACTGCAAAAAATGCCCTTAATCTTAGTTAAGATTGTGAGGATGGTGCAAGGTTTTGATCTGTTATGTATATATCAATATGTTTATGGACACTTGGATTGTTTCTATTTGTTGATTCTTGTAACAGTAGTTCTATTAACTTTGATATATGTTGTTTGTCAATTTGGCTGTCTATGAATGTATTTTTTGAAGATTGTGATTTGTATCATTTCCTTGGTGCAGCCAATAGGATGGGGGACAATTTCACTGGAAGTAAAGCAAGTATGGAATATCAATTTGCCAGTTTTGCAGAGCTGACTTTTATTTCTTTTTACCTGAATGTGGTGTATCACTTCTTTGGTTCATTGGATAATCCTCCACAGCTATTTGTCATGCATCTGAGCTCTCCAGTCTTTACAGGTGTTTGCAAGGAAATAAGCAAAGTAGCATTAACTTTGGCATAATGTGGTAGAGTCAAAAAGAATCATATTCTGTGAGTTGAGTCAGAATTAACTCATAACTGACACCTTAACAGATTTCCAAAGGTTTTGTATAGCACAGAAGGGAGATTGCATATCTTTCTTCCTCAAAGCAACTTGTAGACTTGATGTGATTGACTCTGGTTTGACAGTCTGATTCTTTATCACTTAAACTACCAGAATTTTGGAAAAACAGATTTCAAAAGGTTGCACCACAAGATAAAGTAAAGTATTATAATGAAATGTGCAAAGAGCAGGAGTCAGAAAATCAAAGGGGCCAAACTTGCTTAGCATTTCTTAAGTTCAAGGAACAGAAGAGCAAATTCAAGCCTCAAGTTGCTATAATCAAGGATGCTTTATACAGAATATTAAGTGATCCTTCAAGTATTAAAAGAATATGAAAAGAGTATACAGAGTCATTGTACCAAAAGGAATTGGCAGCACAGAAGAATTTCATGAAACAACATATGAGCAAGAGCCTATGGTGATGAAGGAAGAAGTTCAAACTGCTTTGAAGGAAATAGCAAAAAATAAGGCCCCAGGAATAGATGGTATACCAACTGAAGTATTTCAGATAACAGATGTTGCCCTGGATGTGCTCACCAAGTTGTGCCAAGAAATCTGGAGAACAACCACCTGGCAAACTGACTGGAAGAGATCTTTATTTGTTCCCATTCCAAAGAAAGGTGATCCCACAGAGTGTGGAAATTATCGAATAAAATCATTAATATCACTCGCAAGCAAGATTCTACTGAAGATTATCCAAAAATGACTGGAACAGCACATCAACAGAGAACTACCAGAAGTGCAGGCTGGATTTAGACGGGACCGTGGTAGTAGGGATATTGTAGCTGTTAGATGAATTTTGGCTGAAAGCAAGGAGTACCAGAAGAATGCCTATCTTTGTTTCATTGATTACACAAAGGCATTTGACTGTGTTGATCATAACAAACTGTGGCTGACTCTGAGAAGAATGGGAATCCCAGAACATTTAATCGTGCTAATGAGAAACCTATTCTTGTACCAGGAGGCAATCATCAGAAGAGAGCAGGGAAACATTGCATATGCCAGGGCTGTATCCTATCTCCATACCTTTTCAATCTTTATGCAAAATAGATTATCCAGGAGGCTGGGCTCTATGAGGAGAAATGTGACATCAGGATTGGAGGAAGAATGATCAACAACCCGAGTTAAGCAGATGATACAACTCTGCTTGCTGAAATGGAAGAGGACCTGAAGCACTTGCTGTGGAAGGTCAGGGACTGCAGTCTTCAGTATGGATTGAGTCTCAATAGCAAGAAAACAAAGATTCTCACCACTGGGTCAATTGGCAGCATTATATTAGATGGTGAAGAGATTGAGATTGTTCACAGTTTTGGTTTGCTTGGCTCCACAGTCAACACTCTTGGTACCAGCAGCCAGGAAATTAAAAGACGTATTGTGATGGGAAAATCTGTGGTTAGAGACCTCTCTAAAGTGCTGAAGTGCAAGGATGTCAGTCTGGAGACTAAGGTGCACCTAATACAAGACATGGTCTTTGCAATCACTTGCTATGCATCAGAGAGCAGTACAATGACAAGGGATGATAGGAGAATTGATGCTTTTGAGCTTTAGTGTTAGAGAAGAGTATTTAATAATCCATGAACTGCTAAGAAAATGAACAGATTTTTCCATGAGAGAGTGATACTGGGCTGCTCCTTGGAGGCAAGGATTCGGAAGCTTCGTCTGCC